>NC_135822.1:57814679-57958883 GCF_964213995.1 Mustelus asterias | reverse complement strand
TCTCTCTCTCTCTGTCTCTCTCTCTCTCTCTCTGTCTCTCTCTCTCTCTCTCTCTTCTCAGCTCTCTTCTCTCTCTCTGTCTCTCTCTCTCTCTCTCTCTCTGTCTCTCTCTCTCTCTCTCTGTCTCTCTCTCTCTCTGTCTCTCTCTCTCTCTGTTCTCTCTCTCTCTCTCTCTGCTCTCTCTCTCTCTCTGTGCTTGGGGTCTGGACCCGTTCGATTCTCAGCCATCTCTGATTTCCCCTCTTCAGCCTGACTTTGACAAAGAAAGGGTGCCGGGGTAGGGTGCGTGTGGGGGTGCACGTTTTAGAGATGCCAGGGGTGGTGGTGGTGGTGGGGGTGGGGGGGTAGTATGGATTTGAAGCTTTTGACACTGGAATGTAGCAAAGTCTGGGGGAATCTTGGGCTTCATAAATAGAGGCACTGACTACAAAGCAGGGCCGTTGCGTAGATTCATCAGCACCAAATAGACCAGAACCCAGGATACTGTGTCCAGTTCTGGTCACCACACTTTAGGAAGGATGTGAGGATCCATGAGTGGATGCCAGAATGGTTCCAGGGACGAGGGGATTGGTGAGGTTGGAGAAGCTAAGGGCGGCACGGTGGCACAGTGGTTAGCACTGCTGCCTCACAGCGCCAGGGACCCGGGTTCGATTCCCGAATCGGGTGACTGTCTGCGTGGAGTTTGCACGTTCTCCCCCTGCCTGTGTGGGCTTCCTCCAGGTGCTCCAGTTTCCTCCCACAGTCCGAAAGATGTGCTGGTTATGTGCATTGACCATGCTAAATTGCCCCTTAGTGTCCAAAGATGTGCGGGTTAGATGGATTGGCCATGCTAAATTGCCCCTTAGTAACCAAAGATGTACAGGTTAGGGGGATTGGCCATGCTAAATTGTCCCTTAGTGTCAGTGGGATTAGCAAGGTAAATAGGTGGGGTTATGGGGATAGGGCCTGGGTGGGATTGTGGTCGGTGCAGACTCGATGGGCTGAATGGCCTCTTTCTGCACTGTAGGGATTCTGTGATTCTATAAGCTGCGGTTGTTCTCCTTGGAGCAAAGGAGGTTGAGAGGATTTAATGGAGGTGTACGAGATTGTGAAAGGTTTAGATAAGATCGACAATGAAAAGCTGCTCCCAATTAGGAGCAGGGGAGGGACACAGATGTAAAATTTTGGGGTGAGAGATATCGGGGTGGGGGCAGGGGTGGGACGTGAGGAAGAACAGTTTTACACAGCGAGTGGTAATGAGCTGGAACTCGCTGCCAATGTGGGTGATGGAAGGGGAGACGATGAATGATTTGAAAAGGAGATTGGCTGGGCACTCAGAGGAATAAACTTGCAGGGTTATGGGGATAGAGCGGTGAGGTTAATGGGGACTGACTGGATCTGGAACCAGATGGCTGGGGGGTGGGACAGATTGAGGGAGGAAGCTAGACTTTGGAGCAGAGGCACAGACTGAGGTTCCTCTCCTGACCCAGGGGCAGCTGCTGTCCAACTCCGGCAGTCTGGTGTTTCATTGTCCTAACAATTCCTCTGCTCTCTTCAGATGAAGGATGTGACCAGTCTGGACGAGTTATCCATGGCACTTCAAACCGATCTGGTCGACCTTCAGAGGAGCCCCGTCGGCACGACAACGAGAAGAAGCTCTGGAATATCTGTAAGAAACTCCTTGATTTTCTTAGCTCTTTTATGTGTCTGCTTCCCACTGTCCATTTGTGCGTCAGTCTGCCATCTGGAGAGGATTCATTGTGTGTTTTTTTTGTCTGTTCGATTGCCTTTTCCGTTAAGATAAAACTCATTTATAGAAAATGGAAACATAGAAGACAAGGAGGAGGCCCTTCGGCCCCTCGAGTCTGCTCCGCCATTCATCACGATCATGGCTCATCCAACTCAATAGCCTAATCCTGCTTTCACCCCATAACCTTTGATCCCATTCGCCCCAAGTGCTATATCCAGCCGCCCCTTGAATACATTCAATGTTTTGGCATCAACTTCTTCCTGTGGTAATGAATTCCACAGGCTCACCACCCTTTGGGTGAAGAAATGTCTCCTCACCTCCGTCCTAAGTGGTCTACCCCGAATCCTCAGACTGTGCAAAGACTTCACCAATATTCCTCGCTGTCTGTGTGGCTGGCCCTGTGGTATCAATAATAACACGATGAGTGGCGGAACAACAAGAAGTTCGCTTCGGACAGTCTAAATGTGTCTTTCCTTAAGGCACCAGTTACATCGAAGGCAGCATCCCGAAGCATTTCACAGCCAGGAAACTACTTCGAACGGCCGGTCGCTATTTTGTAGGCACACAAAATGGCCAATTTGTTCACAGCAAGCTCCCACAAACAAACATGAGACAAATGGCAAGTTAATTTGTGTGTGTTGGTTGAGGGAGGAGGTAGGAGCACGTGCTATCTCCCCTTCCATCTATTCCTGTGCTGGTTACTGACTGGGGACCAACTCCTAGGATTGCGCAAGATACGTGGCACAGAAAACAGCCCATTCGGCCCAACCAGTTCATTGCTGGTATCCATATTCCACTAGGGGAATTTCACAGTAACTTCATTGCCGGGTTAATGTAAGCCTTACTTGTGACTAATAAACTTATTAAAAAAAAAGAGTCTCTTCCCATCTTTTCTCATCTAAATCAACCATCATAATCCTCCAACCCTTCTCCCTGATGTGATTGCAGTTTCCCCCCCCGCTAAATACATCGACACTATTCCCTTCGCCCACTCCCTGTGGCAGCGGGTTCCACATTCTCCACGCTCTCTGGGTGATGAGATTCCTGAATTCCCAAACCAAAAGAGAAAAATGCTGGAAAATCTCAGCAGGTCTGGCTAAGGAGAGGCAAGAGCTGGCGTTTCGAGTCCAGTTGACCTTTTTGTCAAAGCCCTTACAGATGCTGCCCAGACCTGCTGAGATCTTCCAGCATTTTCTCTCTTGGTTTCAGATTCCAGCATCTGCAGCAATTTGCTTTTATCTCCTGAATTGCCGATTGGATTTCTCGGTGATGCTATTATATTAATGGCCTCCAGCTTATGTTCTTCCCCCACGAGGGGAAACGTTCTCTCTGAATCCACTTTGTCAAAACCTTTCAGAATTTTCAAGTGCTCAATGAGGTCACACCCCCCCCCCCCCCCCCCCCCCCCCCCCCCCGTCCTCAGCCACATTTTCCCCAGGAGACAAGAGACCCGGCCCATCGATTCATCCTGATACGCAAATTCGCACATTTCTGGGCTCATCCTTGTGAATCGTCTCTGCGTTCTCTCCTGTACGTAGGGGCGGCGCGGCACGGTGGCACAGTGGGTTAGCACTGCTGCCTCACAGCGCCAGGGACCCCGGGTTTGATTCCCGGCTTGGGTCACTGTCTGTGTGGAGTCTCCCCGTGTCTGCATGGGTTTCCTCCGGGTGCTCCGGTTTCCTCCCACAGTCCGAAAGACGGTGCGGGTTAGGTGCTAAATTCTCCCTCAGTGTAACCCGAACAGGAGTGTGGCGGCTCGTGGATTTTCACAGTAACTTCATTGCAGTGTTAATGTAAGCCTACTTGTGACACTAATAAATAAACCAAACGTCCGTATCCTTTGTATAATAAGACGATTGTTTTGTCACACGGTACTGTTCCGCAGTCTTCATAGCACCTGCTAAGTTTTCTCACTGTTTGAGTCCCTGTAGGGATGTGATTAGACATCGCTGTGTCCTTTTCCTGATCTGACGCCCTGCTTTGCTTTGTTTTCCCCTCCCAGGGAGGACACCGCGATGGAATTGTATCGCAAGCTCAGGGAGAGGCCACGAGGTATGAACAAAGGCTCCAATCATAAAACAAACCACAGAAGTGGGAAAAGCAAGCCGGCCGCTGTAAAGGGAGGGTTTAGCATTCGATGCGGGGGCTCAAACCAGGCGACAAATCCACAACTGGCGTACTGAAATGTTTCTCTACTCGAAAGCTGGTCTTGAAGCGATGGGCGGCGTGGACTTTCAGTTTTTTATTTCTGTAATTGCTGTCATTTTATCCTCCGACCAAATGTGATAAATAGTGAGGATGATTCCAACAGACTGCAACATGGCATTGATAGGCGGGCAGACCGGGCAGACGAGTGGCAAGGTTCTTGATCAATAGGGGATCAGGGGTTATGGGGAGAAGGCAGGAGAATGGGGATGAGAAAAATATCAGCCATGATTGAATGGCGGAGCAGACTCGATGGGCCGAGTGGCCTAATTCTGCTTCTATGTCTTATGATCTCATGGCAAATGGAATTCAGTACAGTTAAGTGGGAGGATTTTGGCAGAAGGGATATGGAGAGGCACTATAGGCTTGATGGCACATTCCTGAAGTGTCTGCAGGAATGGAGGGACCAGTGTCCTGTCTGGAGACAATACACATCTCTTTAACCTGTGCTTAATGCTCCCTCCACTCACATTGTCTGTATCTTTAAGACCTGGTTGGCTGTAGAGATTCGCATTCTAATCAGTATTCTGTAACATGATTTTGTGTCTCTGTGCCCTGTTTGAGAGCAGATTTCCACTCCATCTGACGAAGGAGCAGCGCTCCGAAAGCTAGTGGCGTTTGCTACCAAATGAACCTGTTGGACTTTAACCTGGTGTTGTTAGACTCCTTACTGGGACCAATAAATACAGGGGGGCATAGTGGTTAGCACTGCTGCCACACAGCGCCAGGGACCCGGGTTCGATCCCCGGCTTGGATCACTGTCTGTGTGGAATTTGCACCGTGTCTGCGTGGGTTTCCTCCGGGTGCCCTGGTTTCCTCCCACTGTAAGAAGTTTAACAACACCAGGTTAAAGTCCAACAGGTTTATTTGGTAGCAAAAGCCACACAAGCTTTTGGCTTTTGCTACCAAATAAACCTGTTGGACTTTAACCTGGTGTTGTTAAACTTCTTACTGTGTTTACCCCAGTCCAACGCCGGCATCTCCACATCATACCTCCCACTGTCCAGAGATGTGCGGGTTAGGTGGATTGGCCGTGCTAAATTGTCCCTTAGTGTCAGGGGGACTAGCTAGGGTGAATGCATGGGGTTATAGGGCTAGTGCCTGGGTGGGATTGTGGTCGGTACAGACTCGATGGACCACAAGGCCTCCTTCTGCACTGTAGGATTCTACGATTCTACACATGTGCATCGATCTTTGAGGGTGGTCGTACATATTGAGAGAATAATTAGCAAAAGATACGGGATCTTGGGCTTCATAAATAGAATTGAGTACAAAAGCAGGGACTTTAGGCTGAACCTTTATTAAGATCTGGTTAGGTCCCAACTGGGAGTATTGGGTCCAGCTCAGGTCAACACATTTTAGGAAAGATGAGAGGGTCAATGAGGGGATGCAGAGGAAGATTTTACCAGAACGGTTCCAGGGATGGGGGGAAGTTTAGCTACAAGGTGAGATTGGAGAAGCTGGGGTTGTTCTCCTTGGATTGAGGTCGGATTTGATTGAGCATTTTGTAGCCAAGTAATTACTTTGAAAGGCCGCTGCTGTTATTTTGTATGCGCACAGAATAGCCAATTTGTACACAGCAAGATCCCACAAACAGCAATAAGATGAATGGCTGGTTAATACATGTGTTGGTAAAGGAGGAGGTGTACAAGATTGTTACAGGTTTCATAGAAACCCTACAGTGCAGAAAAGGGCCATTCGGCCCATCGAGTCTGCACCGACCACCATCCCACCCAGGCCCTATTCCCATAACCCCATGTATTTACTCTAGCTGATCCCCCTGACACTAAGGGGCAATTTAGCACGGCCAATCCACCTAACCCGCGCATCTTTGGACTGTGGGAGGAATCCGGAGCACCCGGAGGAAACCCTCGCAGACGCAGAGAGAATGTGCAAACTCCACACAGACAGTGACCCGAGGCTGGCAATCGAACCTGGGTCCCTGGCGCTGTGAGGCAGCAGTGCTAACCACTGTGCCACCCTGGGTTAAATCAGTTAAACAAAGAAAATGATGCAAGGACTAAAGTGGCCACAGATTTAAAGTTTTAGAGAGGAAATGCCAGAGGTGTAGATCTTGATGTGGAGATGCCGGCGTTGGACTGGGGGCGGGCACAGTAAGAAGTCTCACAACACCAGGTTGAAGTCCAACAGGTTTATTTGGTAGCACGAGCTTTCGGAGCGCCGCTCCTTCACCTGTGAGATAAATAAACCTGTTGGACTTTAAGCTGGAGTTGTGAGACTTCTTACAGAGGCATAGATGCAAAAGAGAACATTTTTACATGTAACTGGTAATGATGACTTGGAACTTGCTGCCCATGAGGTTGGTGGAAACAGAGATGGTGAATGACTTGAAATAGGAAAGTCAAGTCAGGGCGGCACGGTAGCGCAGTGGTTAGCACTGCTGCTTCACAGCTCCAGGGTCCTGGGTTCGATTCCCGGCTCGGGTCACTGTCTGTGTGGAGTTTGCACATTCTCCTCGTGTCTGCGTGGGTTTCCTCCGGGTGCTCCGGTTTCCTCCCACAATCCAAAGATGTGCGGGTTAGGTTGATTGGCCAGGTTAAAAATTGCCCCTTAGAGTCCTGAGATGCGTAGGTTAGAGGTATTAGCGGGTAAATATGTGGGGGTAGGGCCTGGGTGGGATTGTGGTCGGTGCAGACTCGATGGGCCGAATGGCCTCCTTCTGCACTGTTGGGTTTCTATGATTCTAAAGTTTATTCATTTGTCACAATTAAGGCTTCCATTAACACTGCAATGAAGTTACTGTGAAATTCCCCTAGTCGCCACACTCCGGCGCCTGTTCGGGTTAATGTACCTAACCCCACATCTTTGGTGTGTGGGAGGCAACCTGAGCACCCGGAGGAAACCCACGCAGACACGGGGAGAATGTGCAAACTCCGCACAGACGGTGACACAAGGCTGGAATCGCACCCGGGTCCCTGGCGCTGTGAGGCAGCAGTGCCAACCACTGTGCCACCGTGCCGTCCACAAATTGGATGGACACTTCAGGGAAATAAAATTGCAGGGTTACAGGGAGTGAGCAGAGCGGAATGGGACTGACTGGATTGCTCTATGGGAAGCTGGGCATGTACTCGATGGGCTGAACGACCTCCTTCTGTGCCTTCTCCTCACGGCACTATCTCCAGTACCCAGGGGAGGAAGGGGAGAGGAAGACATTGAGGAGGCTATCTGGAGGATAAGATGCGTTGGTCAGACGATATAACACTGTGTTTGCTCTTGTAGACCAGCGGTCCAGCGGGGATAGCCAGGAGATGGTACGAATCCTTTTACAAACCCTGCAAAGTTTTGACAAGAAGGTGAAGGACATCTACACCCACCTCAGGTACCGTGTTTGGGAGGGGAAATCTACCACCAGCATGCCATAGAAGTAGCCCAGTGGGCCTAGACTTGACTCAGAAGCCTCAGATCTTAGCATGGCAATTAAGAGAACTAAGCTCAACAGATCAAGTCAATTTTGGTTCCGGAAAATGGCCATGGAAGCTTCCAGATAATTGTGAATAAAACAACCATTTTGCTGAGTCCATTCATGAATAGGAACTCTCACTCAAATCTGATGTGCCTTCTGGACAATATGGGATGGGCCCAAATCTCCAGCAGAGATATTGGAAAGTAGCTTTCTCAAGAACACATTGCTAGTTGGTGGGAGGAAGAGTGGTTTTGGACTCAGTTGGAGAACATGTGGGGGTAGAGAGCAAAGGACAGCTCTCTGCACAAAGCAGCGGGAGGCAACAGAATGACTTAGAATCATAGAATCCCTACAGTGCAGAAGGAGGCCATTTGGCCCATCGAGCCTGCACCGACAACAATCTCACTCAGGCCCTATCCCTGTAACTCCACATATTTACCCTGCTAATCCCCCTGACACTCGGGCAATTTAGCATGGCCAATCCACCTAACCTGCACATCTTTGGACACTAAGGGACAATTTAGCATGGCCAATCCACCTAACCTACACATCTTTGGACACTAATGGCAATTTAGCATGGCCAATCCACCTGACCTACACATCTTTGGGACACTAAGGGACAATTTAGCATGGCCAATCCACCTAACCTACACATCTTTGGGACACTAAGGGACAATTTAGCATGGCCAATCCACCTAACCTACACATCTTTGTAGACTTACTCTGTAGCCTGGCCCTTGGGCATTGCTACATCAGCCAGCAACTGGGACCTGACTGATATTTGGCTTATCTGCTGATGTCCTGGTCCAAGTGCGATAATTAACAAAAAATATCAAGTTCAATATTAATCCATAATCTCAGGACACACTGTTGGGACAGTGTAGTGGGAATTTTACTCTGTACCTCGCTCAGAGTGGGTCACCATTGATCTCCTGCACTGTACAACTGTAACCTTTCATCTTTAATACTGAAAAATGAAGTGATGTGAAACATCTAGTGAGGGCCAGCACTCAGAATGAGCAGGAAGCTTCAGTATTCACTCTCCAGACATGAGCATCTCTGACAAGACTGGCTTTCATTGCCTAACTTTGGAGTTCTTTGGATAGCATTGGTGAGATACCCTCCCAGTGGTGGACTTGTCCCCCTCTTAAGAGCAGTAGCAGTCAGTAACACAGGAGTGAAGGGATAGCGGTCTGGTAACAGCAAGCTGGATTAGAGAGCTATTCGAGGTCTGGAAGCTTTGCCCTGGACGTCTGTGGTGCATGTGTTTTACCCAGGCAACGTGTCTTTATGTTGACTCACTAGTATGGCTTCTGTGGGATAGAGGGGGTTGTGTTCTGATCGCCACACGTGTTGTGTCCCCATGCAGTAAGACTGTGGCCTGTAAGCAGAAGGTGATTGATCTGCTACCCCGGCTGGAGGAGGTACTGCAGCAGATGGCCGACGATGAGAAACTGGTGATGAAACTGCAGGAGAAACGGCAGAAAGAGCTCTGGCACCTCCTGAAGATTGCATGTGTGAGTATCACTGCTGAGTTACCCTGCCTGTGTGAGTACCGCGCCTTAGTTGTGTTGCCTGTCAGACATGTGCATGTCTGGGGGGGAGAGAGGGGCTATACTCACGGAGCATTGCACTGTCAGAGGGGCTGCATTGATGGGAGTGTTGCAATGATGGAGGGACAGCACCCTGGGAGGGCAGCACTGTCAGATGAGATGCTAAACCCAGGCTCTATCTACCCTCTCGGGCAGATGTAAAAGATCCCACCGCAATGTTCAAGGAGATGCAGTGGAATTCTAAAGTTTAAAAGTTTTTATTCCTTGTCACAAGTCGGCTTACATTAACACTGCAACGAAGTTACTGTGGAAATCCCCTAGTCGCCTGTTCGGGTGCACTGTGGGAGAATTTTAGCACGGCCAACGCACCTAACCAGCGTGTTTTTTGGACTGTGGGAGGAAACCGGAGCACCCGAAGGAAACCCACGCAGACACTGGGAGAACTTTCAGCGCAGACAGTGACCCCAAGCTGGGAATCGAATCCAGGTCCCTGGCTCTGTGAGAAAGCAGTGCTAACCACTGTGCCTCAGTGTCCTGACTAATATGTATCCATCGACCAAGATTACTAAACAGACAATCTGGTCATTATCTCATCGCTGTTTGTGGGATCTTGCTATTCTCTGATTTGTTGCCATGTTTCCTACATGGCAACAGTGACTAAACTTCAAAAGTACTTCATTGGTTGGTTGGGGTGTTGGGATTAGAACCATAAGCCATAAGCTGGAGACAGGAGTCCAAATCCCATTACGGCACTGGGGAAGGTAAATGCAGTGGAATAAAAAGCTAGTATCTGTAATGGTGACCATGAGACGACTGGATGATCATTGAAACTTGTCCTAATGCCCTTTAGGAAAGGAAATCTGCCAGCCTTACCCAGTCTGGCCTATATGGGACCCCACAGCAATGTGTTTGACTCTTAACTGCCCTCTGGATTAGCCAAGCAAGCCACACAACTGTAGTCAAGAAGGCGGCTCACCACCACTCACTTTCTCGAGGGTTGGGCCAAGGGTGCCCAAGTCCCGGGAATGAATAATGGAAGAAAAGTTGTCTGTGATGTGATTGGGGATATTTTGACATGCTGTTTAAATACGGGTGTGGTGGGATGCGAGTCCCACGGTCGATTCTTTCCAGCAGTGGCTCTCTGATTCCCTCCCAGTTTAATGTCTTTAACTCAACTCTTGCACTATGGTAGAGTTGCAACCTGTGTTTCATTAACCGGAACTGCTCTTGACAACACCCTGTCAATGATGGGGACAAAGCAGTCCATCATTTTTCTTAAGAAGTCAAAACGTTCAGTAATCTTTGTGAAGGAATTGGAGAAATATTGGAACAGGGAAAGAACTGTTGGGTTGCAGGGAAAGAGCGGGGAGTATGGGACCATCCGAATAACTCTTCTGAAGAGTATGATGGGCCGAATGGCCTCCTTCTGTGCAGTACGATTCAATGAAATGCAGTTTTCTGAAGATATTTTGAAGTGGATTCTTCAGGCTGGCTGTTTTGTGAAGCATTCATTATAGTCTCTCAGCTATTTGTGGCCATGTCCAATTGGCAGCGAGCAGGATCTGAGCAGATTGTCCTGTGCTTTCTTTCAGAGTAAAGTGCGAGGACCAGTCAGCGGAAGTCCAGAGAATCTCAGTGCCAGCCGTCTGTCTGCCCCCAGCCAGTCTATCTCTCCTCCCCGTCTGCCACCCAGCATGTTGCTCTCCGACAAGTCCAGAAATTGGTAAGTTTTGGAACTCCGTCTTTTCTCCTTTGCTTCAATGTAAATTCCAGAACTTGGGGTAGAAATTGGTTTAAGAGGGCTTTTGGAACAGAGGTAGACCACGTGGTGAGCTCTGAAATGAGGGGATAACTCTAGCAACACTGAGTGACTGCTGCCAATCATGAACTGTGGCCACAGTGGACCTGAGCAGGCCGATATAGGGTTTCTATGATATTCTGTTCTCAGGCAGAGCACTGGTAATTCTGAGGCTCAAGTGCCTTAGGCTCTGTGAGAGAGACTCCCACTCTTTCAGAATGGCATCTGCCCCACCAACTGGTGCCCCAGGGTGCCCGCTGGGCCAGTCTGCCCCGTGCAGGCCAAGTTGCCGCAGCCTGACACATGAGGCGGCAAGGTGGCACAGTGGTTAGCATTGCTGCCTCACAGCGTCTGGGACCCAGGTTCGATTCCCGGCTTGGGTGACTGTCTGTGTGGAGTTTGCACGTTCTCCCCTCGTGTCTGCGTGGGCTTCCTCCAGGTGCTCCTGTTTCCTCCAACAGTCCAAAGATGTGCAGGTTAGGTTGATTGGCTGTGCTAAATTGCCCCTTTGTATCCAAAGATGTGCAGGTTAGGGGGATTGGCCATGCTAAATTGTTCCTTAGTGTCAGGGGGTTAGTAGGGTAAATAGGTAGGGTCATGGGGATAGGGCCTGGGTGGGATTGTGGTTGGTGCAAACTCGATGGGCCTCCTTCTGCACTGTGAGAATTCTATGAGCCCCTCGAGGAGAGTGAGTGGGTGCGGTGGGTGGGAATGGGATGTGACTGTGTACAGTTGTGTACAGGGAGGTGGATGGGTGAAGGGCAGACAAGGGGAAATAGTTGTGCAGGTTAGGAGTTGGATCCAAGGATTTTCTAAAGCATTTCCTTTGTTTTTTTTCCCTTTCAGTGAGGAATCGCTAGTAGTGATAGAAGAAAGCCAGAACTTCAGCAGCCAGCTTCTCAATGTCATGCAAGAGACAATTCAGGACTACGAAAACTCTTTGCAGGTGAGATTGAGGCTGCAGTGCATTACTTGGATTTCATTTATTTTAACACGTAAATGTTGGCAAGTCTTTTTTTCCTCCGGGTGCTCCGGTTTCCTCCCACAGTCCAAACATGTGCAGGTTAGGTGGATTGGCCATGCTAAATTGCCCCCTAGTGTCTCAAGGTGTGTAGTTTAAAGGGATCAACGGGGTAAATGTGTGGGGTTACGGGCGATAGGGCAGGGGGTGTGCCTGGGTAAGATGCTCAGTCGGAGAGTTAGTGCAGACTTGATGGGTCGAATGGCCTCCTTTGGCACTGTCGGGATTATATGTTTCTTCTGAGGGAGTTTTACTCAATATCTAACCCCGTGTTGTACCTATCCTGGGAGTGTTTGATGGGGACAGTGTAGAGGGAGCTTTACTCTGTATCTAACCCCGTGCTGTACCTGTCCTGGGAGTGTTTGATGGGGACAGTGTAGAGGGAGCTTTGCTCTGTATCTAATCCCGTGCTGTACCTGTCCTGGGAGTGTTTGATGGGGACAGTGTAGAGAGAGCTCTACTCTGTATCTAACTCCGTGCTGTACCTGTCCTGGGAGTGTTTGATGGGGGACAGTGTAGAGGGAGCTTTACTCTGTATCTAATCCCGTGCTGTACCTGTCCTGGGAGTTTTTGATGGGGACAGTGTAGAGAGAGCTCTACTCTGTATCTAACTCCGTGCTGTACCTGTCCTGGGTGTGTTTGATGGGGACAGTGTAGAGGGAGCTTTACTCTGTATCTAACCCCGTGCTGTACCTGTCCTGGAGTGTTTGATGGGGGACAGTGTAGAGGGAGCTTTACTCTGTATCTAACCCCGTGCTGTACCTGTCCTGGGAGTGTTTGATGGGGACAGTGTAGAGAGAGCTTTACTCTGTACCTAACTCGTGCATGTTTGATGTTGACACTGGGTGCTTGGACTGAAAGCTGTCCTATTCCAGGCCTGACAAAATTTACCATAAAGATTATGAACAAGATCATCTCGTTAATTCCTATTTTGTCCTTTGTTTCAGTCACTGGATTGGAGCTGGCTTTCCAGCTAGCGAGAAAGCCAATGGAGTTGGATGCGGGATGTGGAAACTTCTCTCCAGTCAACGGCGACTGTGTTCTGACACCGGCCTTCACCTCAGTTGGGTGACACGGAGGGATATCCGAATGCAGGCTGCATCAATCTTGTTTTGGAAAGAGGAAGCACTTCACAGACTTGCTGGACCATCCCTGCTTCCTGTCTCTCAGCTCTTCATGAACAAAATTTCAAATTGGTCTCGGCTTCCATGCAGTTGGTTTGAGAGCAGTGAACTCCCCTTAACCCCATCATTTCCCAGTTTGCCATCTCGGGGAGGGAGGGGAACGTGGACGTGATCTTGTCAGATCTTGTTGCTCAATGAAAGATCGAACCATGGATTCATGCCTCTAATGGGGGAGGATAGGGTGTAGGTGTGGCTGGGTAAGCGTTGCTGCAACACTGGACTTTGGCTCCTGGTAGTGAAGAAGACTTCTGATTCAAGCTCATTCCTTGCTGCTTTATTTGAACTGGTTCCTGGCACTGCAAATCCCAGTTGCAGGCTAACTGGATGTAAAGAACATGCGGGGTCGACTGCACTGTTACTGCAGCACAAGCTACCTTTTAAAAGAAATTAAAATGCTTTGCATTCTGTGCAACCTCCATCCTGTGTCTCTGCGTATTCTTTTGCTGCCGTGTAAGGCGCGTGGAAATAAAGTTCAAACAAAATTTAGTGACTTGTACGGCTTGGCATCACACTCATTGATCTGTCGGATAAATTTGAGATGCGGCGATGCTGGCTTTGGACTGGGGTGGACACAGTAAGACGTCTCACAACACCAGGTTAACGTCCAACAGGGTTTATTTGGTATCACAAGCTTTCGGAGCGCCGCTCCTTCCTCAGGTGAGTGGAGCACTCATTCATCACCTGAGGAAGGAGCGGCGCTCCGAAAGCTCGTGATTCCAAATAAACCCTGTTGGACGTTAACCTGGTGTTGTGAGACTGGATACATTTAACCATGATTTCCTCATCGGTGTCAGTTGTGGCTCTGTAGCACTCTTGTTACTGAGTCAGGAAGTTGTGGGTTCAAATCCCACTCCAGAGACTCGAGGACAAATTTCAGGCTGATGCTCCCAGTGCGGTGCTGAGGGACAGCTGCACTGTCAGACAGATTCAGAATTAAACCGAGGCCCTACCTGCCTTCTCGGTTCAGAGAAGAGCAGTAAAGCTGACCTGGTGTTGTGGTCAACCTTCGTGCCTCAGCCAACATCACAAAAAACAAATTATCTCTGGTCGTTATCTCAGTACTGTTCGTGGGAGCATGCTGCTGTGTATCCTACATTAGAATTCCTACAGTGCAGAAGGAGGCCATTCGGCCCTTTCAGCCTGCACCAACAATAATCCTACCCAGGCTCTATCCCTGTAACCCTACATATTTGCCCCACTAACCGCCCTGACACTAAGGGGCAACTTAGCATGTCCAATCCATCTTAACTGCAGACTGCGGGAGGAAACCGATGCAGACACAGGGAGAAAGTGCGAACTCCACAGTCACCCGAGGTGGGAATCGAACCCGGGTTCCTGGCGCTGTGAGGCAGCAGTGCCAACCATTGTGCTATCATGTCATTAGTGCTTTTGGAATGCACTGAAGACATGAAAGGGCCTATATAGATGCAAATAACATGGGTACGTCAAGACATGTAACTGATGGAACTCAAGAAGTCAGTCGGTTTGGGAGTTGTCAGAGAAACATAAATTCTGTTCCGAATATTGTCCCTTTGGCATTACCTGTAACCATGTTCTTCCAAACAAACAGACAAGGAGTTTCCCAACTCATCATTTTGGTAAGGTCTATAAGGAGAAACAAATATTCAAGATTAAACTTGACAGTGCAGCAGTGGTTTCAGCAATGCACAGACCTGTCATTGAAGGCCATGCCCCCAGGATCCAAATAAGTGGCATTAAAGCCTGTTTTGTTGTTGACTTAGTAAGAAGTCTAACAACACCAGGTTAAAGTCCAACAGGTTTATTTGGTAGCAAAAGCCCTATGTTGTTGTTGATTTAGACAGGATCTTTTCTTTTATGTGATGAGTTGGAAATTCTTCAGTTTAAACTTTTACCCCCTTGCTTGTGTGGCTCATCATTTGGGGGCATTGGTTATTGGGATTGTCAAAGTTTGGAATGAAATTTCTTTTGGCAGCAATGTGAATTGAGGAACCAAAGCCTCAGTCTCACTGCCCACCCAGCCCTCCGACGTATCAAGTTGGGTTGGATATGTTCTGGGCAGTTTCGGTGCATGACCTTCCGTCATCAAACACATCCATCCCTGCATTCCTGCTCCAACTGGAAAGCAAACGGACACTCCCTTAAATAACAAGCCGGATCCAGGTAGCATCTGTGGTGAGGGGTTGTAAAGGTTAATGGTTGAGGTCATTGATATTCCTCAGAACTATTGTAAGATGTGTGCAGTTCAGTTCAGTAGAAAGACGTGCTGGTATATAGTTCCACTTGGTGCAGTCTGATGCTGTTTTAAGGAAGGCTAAAGGGTTTCCAGCCTTGTATAACTATCCTGGAGACTCCAGGAATTAAAGATTAATCTTCTGAATACATTTGGAGAGGAAGAAGAGGGTGATGCACGAAAGATGTGCTTCCTTGTTAAACTCTTCCGTACACCAGTTATGAAACTAATTGGAGATTGATCGCTGTTTGTCTAACTCTCTACAATTCTACTGATTCTTGTCGTACAAGGACCTGGCATAGAAAGGGTTAATGTGGGACTGAGTACGGTATCACCTACTCAGGTGTAAGGAAACACATGACCTTTGTCTAGGGTGCAGCCTTGTATTGGACAGAGACATGTGTAGAGGCAAGCATGGAGACAGCGCCCAGCTTAGACATTGCACTGTATATGTATGTATGTAGTTGGTAGTAGTTATTAATCATTTACTGTTAAACCTAAAATTTAAAGTTTATTTATTAGTGTCACAAGTAGGCTTACATTAACACTGTAATGAAGTTACTGTGAAAATTTCCCAGTCGCCACACTCCGGGTACGCCGAGGGAGAATTTAGCACCTAACCAGCATGTCTTTCGGACAGTGGGAAGAAATCGGAGCACCCGGAGGAAACCCACGCAGACACGGGGAGAATGTGCAAACTCCTCACAGACAGTGACCTGAGGCCGGGAATCGAACCCGGGTCCCTGGTGCTGTGAGGCAGCAGTGCTAACATTTTGGCCTCAGCTACATTCGGTGGTAGTGAATTCCGCAGATTCACCACCCTCCGGGTGAAGAAATTTCTCTTCACCTCCGTTCCAAAAGGTTTACCCGTTATCCCCAAACTATGACCCCGAGTTCAGGACTCCCCCCACCATCGGGAACATTCTTTCTGAATCTACCCTGTCTACCCCTGTTCGAATTTTATAAATTTCTGAGATCTCCTCTCACTCTTCTAAACTCCAATGAATATAGTGCTAGCCATGTGGACTTGAAATGCGAGCTGTTTCTCCACGGATGCTGCAAGACTGGCTGAGATTTTCACTAATCCATCACGCAAACTAGCCTTCCATCCATTGGCTCTGTCTACAGTTCCCACTGCCTCGGCAGAGCAGCCAGCATAATCAAGGACCCCACGTACCCCGGACATTCTCTCTTCTACCTTCTTCCGTCGAGAAAAAGATACAAAAGTCTGAGATCACATGCCAACCAATTCAAGAACAGCTTCTTCCCTGCTGCTGTCAGACTTTTGAATGGACCGATCTTGCAATAAGTTGATCTTCCTAAAAAGAGGGCAATAAGTTGATCTTTCTCTACACCCTAGCTATGACTGTAACACTACATTCTGCACCCTCTCCTTTCCTTCTCTATGAATGGTATGCTCTGTCTGTATAGCACGCGAGAAACAAAACTTTTCACTGTGTTAATACATGTGACAATAAATCAAACCAGATTTTTCCAGCATTTTCTGTTTATATTTCAGATTTCTGGTATCTGTAGTATTTTGCTTTAATTACCGATGATTCCCCCCCCCCCCCCCGCCTCCCCCCCCCCCCCGCCCTGCTAATGGCCTCTGATGATCTGACCCTCATCAATCTTGCAAATGTGCACTGAACAAACCTTATATTTCTGTCCCAGTTCCTTAGAGCGGAGAGGACATGTGGAGCGGATAGGTGGAGGGGCAGGTAGTATTGAGGAGGTGGGGAGGCTGCAGAAAGATTTAGACAGTTTAGGAGAGTGGTCCAAGAAGTGGCTGATGAAATTCAACGTGGGCAAGTGCGAGGTTGTACACTTTGGAAAAAAGAATAGAGGCATGGACTATTTTCTAAACGGTGACAAAATTCATAATGCTAAAGTGCAAAGGGACTTGGGAGTCCTAGTCCAGGATTCTCTAAAGGTAAACTTGCAGGTTGAGTCCGTAATTAAGAAAGCAAATGTAATGTTGTCATTTATCTCAAGAGGCTTGGAATACAAAAGCAGGGATGTACTTCTGAGGCTTTATAAAGCACTGGTTAGGCCCCATTTGGAGTACTGTGAGCAATTTTGGGCCCCACACCTCAGGAAGGACATACTGGCACTGGAGCGGGTCCAGCGGAGATTCACACGGATGATCCCAGGAATGGTAGGCCTGACATACGATGAACGTCTGAGGATCGTGGGATTATATTCATTGGAGTTTAGGAGGTTGAGGGGAGATCTGATAGAAACTTACAAGATAATGAACGGCTTAGATAGGATGGACGTAGGGAAGTTGTTTCCATTAACAGGGGAGACTAGGACGCGGGGGCACAGCCTTAGAATAAAAGGGAGTCACTTTAGAACAGAGATGAGGAGAAATTTCTTCAGCCAGAGAGTGGTGGGTCTGTGGAATTCATTGCCATAGAGGGCTGTGGAGGCCGAGACGTTGAGCGTCTTCAAGACAGAAATTGATAAATTCTTGATTTCTCGAGGAATTAAGGGCTATGGGGAGAGAGCGGGTAAATGGAGTTGAAATCAACCATGATTGAATGGTGGAGTGGACTCGATGGGCCGAATGGCCTTACTTCCGCTCCTATGTCTTATGGTCTTATGGACATCATTTCCCTGCGGATGTGAGATGGAGCATTGAGGAGCCTTTTGCAGTTCTTCCTCTGGCAGGGATTGTACCCTATCTTGATATCCAGTGGTAATGGCCATTAGTGAGAAGCGAACGCGCATAAGTGACAATCCCCTGTCTCTGTGGCTGGGATTCTCTTTGCCATTCTCTCGTTCCGTCTTGTTATCCTGATGGGATGCTGATTTATTTCCCACAGCGCGCCAATTTGTATCGGTTGCTCATAACATGCTGTTTTAGACTTTGTTGAAGGCTGTCACATCAACAGCGCATAATCTAGAGTGCCTTTCAGTGACGATGATCTACATCCCCTAGATCTGCTCCCTGGCTTGTCACCTTCAGACACATCCACTGGAACCAGTGTGGAGGAACCAGAAAAATAAGCTTCATGTTGAGCTGGAGGCTCTTCCTTTATCTTCTCAGCTTCTGCACTCCCGCTCCCCTCCCTCCCGCCTTCATTCTCGACTCCAAAGAGACCAAACCCATCATGGCCAAGGTCTCCCACTGAGTTTGTTGGTTTAACATTTGCCACGTTTTGTGCGCTGCATTTTAACATCTGAGAGGGAAGTCTTTGCCCTCTCAGAGGACAGAATATTATCGCGCCACCCCAAGTGCGAGAGAGCTGTGTCATTGTGTGACCGAACTTGTCCCTCAATGTATCTTCTGTCTGCCAGGTGGTCTTCCAGGTCCTTCCCCAGGAGGCAGATCTCAGGTCTCTGAGTTCCCTGACGGCACTGGCGATGGCTGTGATGGTTCAGGTGTGAGACTGAAGTCGCTTTGCCTCAGACTGTTGGCAGCATGCGCCTCAGCGGCTGCTCATGCTCCATTGCTGTGGGCCAGGTTGCTCATGCTCAGTTGCTATGAGCCAGGTTCCATTGCTATGGGCAAGGTACCGTTGCTATGGGCCGGGTTGCTTGTGCCCCGTTGACCCGGTGCAGGATGCTTGAGCTCTGTTACTATGGGCCAGGTTGCTCCAGTGCTATATGGTTCTCATACCCTGTTGCTATGGTGCAGGATGCTCATGCTCTGTTGCTATGGCCAGGTTCTGTTGCTATGGGCCAGGTTGCTGGTGCTCCGTTGCTATGGGGTTCTCATGCACTGTTGTTATAGTGCGGGATGCTGGTGCTCCTTTGCTATAAGAATAGGATGCTCGTGCTCCGTTGCTATGGGCCAGGCTGCTCGTGCTCCGTTGCTATGGGCCAGGTTGCTCCAGTTCCATGGGTTCTCATACCTTGTTGCTATGGGCCAGGCTGCTCGTGCTCCGTTGCTATGGGGCAGGTTGCTCCAGTTCCATGGGTTCTCATACCTTGTTGCTATGGGCCAGGCTGCTCGTGCTCCATTGCTATATGGGTCAGGTTGCTCGTGCTCCGTTGCTATGGGCCAGGATGCTGGTGCTCCATTGCTATGGGCCAGGTTGCTCATATTCTATTGCTATGGGGTTCTCACGCTCTGTTGCTATGGGCCAGGATGCTGGTGCTCCGTTGCTATGGGCTCGGATGCTGGTGCTCTGTTTGTTGGGATGCCATGATGCTGGTGTGTTACAACTCCATGGAGTGGCTGCTGACAGTCTATGTCCTCTTTCTGGCCTCTTGCTCCCTCAGCGGTGAGTATTGGAAATCTGCGTAAGGACAGGAGCTGGGAGCCCCCAACCTCTGTGCTACAGGGGGACTCACAAACATCCCATCGCAGGCCTGTGGCTTTGGGGCTGCAGGAGGAGCCTGATGGGAATGTTCTTTGAAAAGAGGGTGAAATACCCTCTTTAAAGAAAATCCTTCCTTGAAAGGGTCCTGAAGGAGATGCCTTCTTTTAACAGGATTCTGATTGTAAGAGTACTCTTTAGCATGGCCTCAGGCAAGCTCTTCCCCTTAATTGGATCGCGTTGATGTTAAGAAGCCCTCCTCAACTCTTGCTCTGTTTCTTCTCCATTTGTGTGCAGGTGGCATGGACAATTATGCTGGTCGAATGAGAAGCATTTCGCACATGATGCGCTGCTTAGGCCGTGACAATTTTAAATTTGACTTTATTCCATACGGCTGCCATTGCACCCACAGGAAAAGACAGATTGTGATCGGAACGCCGGTGGATTTTATCGATTGGTAGGTACTGGAATGCCTGACAGTGAGGATGGAACATATGAACCTGCATTCATATAGTGCCTTCCACCACATCCTTGCGATGTCCCCAAAGTGCTTCACAGGCCGTGGATTATCCTTTAGACGCAGTCAAACACAGCAGCCAGGTCTCACACACACAGCCAGATCCCACAAACACCACTGAGATAAAAAGCCATTTTAGTTGGTTAAGGTGTTGGTTCAGGAATAAATGTGAGCCACCAGAAGAACTCCCTTCTTTATCTTTGAATAGTGCTTGGGGTTCTTTTGCATTCATCTGAATAGACAGACAGGAATTTGGTTTCCAACAATTCAATACACCTCCACGTGACACCAACATGCCAACCTGGATCATATACTTAAACCTGGACTGTGGGGGCTTAAACCTATGTTCTGTTAATTGAGACTACGATTGAACCAATGGAATTTATATAAAAAAAGCTCAGATCATACCAGCTAATCCTTTGAACATGACCCATCTTAGCATTGCGTACCTTCATAGGATCACAGAATTGTTATGGCCCATTGTGAATGCAACAGCTCTCCATAATGACTTTGTGCCATTCCCCTGCCTTTTCCCTGAATTTCTATTCAAGTAATCAGCGAATACCCTCTTGGATGCCTGGATTGAACCTGTCTCCACCACACTTCCAGGCAGTGCATTCCAGGCCCCAAGCACTCATTGTGTGAAAACACTTTTTTCTCGCATCTTATTTGTATCTTTTGCAAAATCACTTTAAACCATGCTCTCTAGTTCTCGATCCTTTTACGAGCGAGAACAGTTTCTCTCCGTCTACTCTGTCCAGCCCCCCTCATGATTTTGAGCATCTCTATCAATCCTCCTCTTCGCCTTCTTCTCTCTTCCCAATCTCTCTGATCTATCCTCATAACTGAAGTTTCTCATCCCTGGAACCATTCTTGTGAACCTCTTCCGCACTCTCTCCAATGCATTCACATCCTTACTAAAGTGTGGCGCCCAGAACTGTACACAATATTCCAGCATAGTGCTATTATATTCCCATGCAGCCATGCAAACTTCTGGAGAGGCAAAAAAATAATAATAAAAATCTTTAGCCGATTTTGGAAATGTCCGTGATATTGAGGATAATTCTTTGGGGGCGGGCAGTTGGGGAGGGGTGGAGGGGGGAGGGATGCAGTGATGAGAGTTGAGATCATTCTGACATCTAGAGACTGTTCATCTGTAAATTTTTTAAAATGTGTAGGGTACGTGGGTTTTCTCCGGGTGCTCAGGTTTCCTCCCACAGTCCAAAGGTGATGTGGAGATGCCGGTGTTGGACTGGGGTGGGCACAGTAAGAAGTCTCACAACACCAGGTTAGAGTCCAACATGTTTATTTGGTAGCACAAGCTTTCAGAGCGCCGCTACCGACACCATAATCCGCTGGCTCAAAGTGGAGAGGATCTCCAAGAAGATCGCGCCTATCGACACAGACACTCACCTGATGAAGGAGAAGCGCTCCGAAAGCTCGTGTTACCAAATAAACCTGTTGGACTTTAACTTGGTGCTGTGAGACTTCTTACTGAGTCCAAAAATGTGCGGGTTAGGTTGATTGGCCGTGTTAAATTGCCCCTTAGTGTCAGGGGGATTAGCAAGGTAAATACAAGGATAGGGCCTGGGTGGGATTGTTGTCGGTGCTTGATAGGCTGAATGGCCTCCTTCTGTACCGTAGGATTCTATGATTCTATGTGGATAAATTAAAAGTCCAAATGAAAGTGAACAAAAAAACAGTATTTTATTTTTAAATTATTGAATACCCAAGGTGAAAGGTACTCGAGAAAATTTGGGAAATGTTAGGGAGAAGATGAAGTAAGTCAAGAGGTAATGATTATGACTAATCCAACTTGAACTTTTAAACCAAAAGAGAGAGTGCTGGAAAATCTCAGCAGGCCTGGCAACGTCTGTAAGGTGGGAAAAGAGCTGACGTTTCGAGTCCAGATGACCCTTTGTCAAAGCTCAATTGTCAAAGCTGAATTTTTAAAGCTTGCAGATTGTAAAGAGCAGGAACGTTTTCCAGGTTTGGGGAGAAATGAAATGTCAAAGATAAAAGCAAAATACTGCGGATGCTGGAATCTAAAACATAGAACATAGAACATAGAACAGTACAACACAGAACAGGCCCTTCGGCCCACGATGTTGTGCCGAGCTTTATCTGAAACCAAGATCAAGCTATCCCACTCCCTATCATCCTGGTGTGCTCCATGTGCCTATCCAATAACCGCTTAAATGTTCCTAAAGTGTCTGACTCCACTATCACTGCAGGCAGTCCATTCCACACTCCAACCACTCTCTGCGTAAAGAACCTACCTCGGACATCCTTCCAACATCTCCCACCATGAACCCTATAGTTATGCCCCCTTGTAATAGCTCCATCCACCCGAGGAAATAGTCTTTGAACGTTCACTCTATCTATCCCCTTCATCATTTTATAAACCTCTATTAAGTCTCCCCTCAACCTCCTCCGCTCCAGAGAGAACAGCCTTAGCTCCCTCAACCTTTCCTCATAAGACCTACCCTCCAAACCAGGCAGCATCCTGGTAAATCTCCTCTGCACTCTTGCCAGCGCTTCCACATCCTTCTTATAGTGAAGTGACCAGAACTGCACACAATATTCTAAATGTGGTCTCACCAAGGTCCTGTACAGTTGCAGCATAACCCCACGGCTCTTAAACTCCAACCCCCTGTTAATAAAAGCTAACACACTATAGGCCTTCTTCACAGCTCTATCCACTTGAGTGAATAAAACAAAAATAGAAAAGGCTGGAAAATCTCAGCAGGTCTGGCAGCATCTGTGGAGAGAGAATAGAGCCCACGAATGGTCATCCTGACTCGAAACTTTGGTTCTGTTCTCTCTCCACAGATGCTGTCAAACCTGCAGGGATTTTCCAGCATTTTCTGCTTTTGTGTTGAATAAAATTTCAAACCCTGCTTTGCCTCTGTTATTAGCATCCTTGAGCGGTAATATTCTTTGCAGTTTCAGAAAGGTACATGCGGTGGCGTCAATCATCCTGGACCAGGCCAAGCCTCACAGACTCGACAAGTCCATGTTGGGCATAGAGGTAAATGGACGCTAAATTCATTGTTTGTTTGACAGCGGGAGCACGGAGAGTTTCATTCACCCTGACACCGTGAAACGGTGCGGTCTCCGAGTACGGACTGTCAGACAGACAATTTTGATGGCGTTGAGGTCCCGGTCTGTTACCGTGCTAGGGAGCTGCGTGGTCAACCTAACGGTGCGGGGCACAGTTTACGAGAACTTCGGGCTCCTCGTGTTACCACACCTTTGCGCTCCGATACTCCTGGGACTAGACTTTATGGTCCACCTGAGGAGTGTAACCCTGCAGTACGATGGGCCACTCCCTCCACTTTCAGTGGGAGAACAGCAGCCTCCAAATTGCCCAGCGCGCTCCATGTGTAGCCTCTCAACACTCAGAATCACCCCACCATCTTTATTCGAGAATCTCGTGCCAGGCTGCAAGCCCATCGCAACCAAGAGCAGGCGTTACAGCGCTGAGGATCGGATCTTTATTCGATCTGAAGTTCAGCGGCTCCTCAGGGAAGGGATCATTCAACCTAGCACCAGTCCATGGAGAGCGCAAGTCGTGGTGGTTAAAACTGGAAACAAACCCCGGATGGTCATAGACTATAGTCAGACCATTAATAGATACACGCAGCTGGATGCGTATCCTCTCCCGCGCATATCTGACATGGTCAACCAGATTGCGCAGTACCGGGTGTTCTCCACCATTGACTTGAAGTCAGCTTACCACCAGCTCCCCATTCGCCCAGAGGACCGAAAATACACGGCCTTTGAGGTGGATGGTCGTCTTTACCACTTTTTAAGGGTTCCTTTTGGCGTCACGAATGGGGTCTCGGTCTTCCAGCGTGCAATGGACCGAATGGTGGACAAGAACGGGCTGCGGGTTACCTTCCCGTACCTGGATAACGTCACTATCTGCGGCCATGACCAGCAGGACCACGATGCCAACCTCCTTAGATTTCTACGCACTGCGTCTCGCCTGAATCTGACCTACAACAGGGAGAAGTGTGTATTTAGCAAGCGCCGCCTAGCACTTCTTGGATACGTGGTGGAAAATGGGGTCCTTGGCCCTGATCCAGACCGTATGCGTCCCCTCCTTGAACTTCCCCTGCCCACTAGTATCAAAGCACTGAGAAGATGCTTAGGTTTCTTTTTATACTATGCACAGTGGGTTCCCAATTATGCGGACAAAGCCCGTCCGCTCATCAAGTCTACCTCTTTTCCCCTAGCAGCAGAGGCTCGCTTAGCCTTTGAAGGGATAAAAGCCAACATCGCAAAAGCCACAATGCACGCTGTTGATGAATCCATCCCCTTTCAGGTGGAGAGTGATGCATCTGATTTCGCCCTGGCCGCCACACTTAACCAGGCGGGCAGGCCCGTTGCCTTTTTCTCTCGCACCCTCCAAGGCCCTGAAATTCGGCACTCCACGGTGGAAAAAGAGGCCCAGGCCATTGTGGAGGCCGTTCGGCATTGGCGCCATTACTTGGTGGGAAAACGATTCACCCTGCTCACGGATCAGCGGTCCGTGGCGTTCATGTTCAACAACACGTTACGGGGTAAGATCAAAAATGATAAAATCTTGAGGTGGAGAATCAAACTCTCCACCTACAACTATGATATCATATACCGTCCAGTGAAGCTCAATGAGCCCTCAGACGCCCTGTCGCGTGGAACATGTGCAAGTGTGCAGGAGGATCGATTACAGGCCCTCCACAATGATCTCTGCCATCCGGGGATCACTCGGCTCTTCCATTTCGTAAAGGCCCGGAATCTACCCTACTCAGTGGATGATGTCAGGTCCATAACCCGAAGCTGCCAGGTATGTGCTGAATGCAAACCGCACTTCTACCGACCTGACAGGGCACACCTCATTAAGGCCACTCGCCCTTTTGAAAGACTGAGTGTGGACTTCAAGGGCCCCCTCCCTTCGACAGATCGGAACGTGTACTTCCTCAACGTGATTGACGAGTACTCACAATTCCCTTTTGCCATTCCCTGTTCAGATATGACCACTGCCACGGTTATCAAAGCATTACGGGATCTTTTCACCCTGTTCGGTTACCCCAGCTATATCCACAGTGATAGGGGCTCGTCATTTATGAGTGACGACTTGAGGCAATACCTGCTCTCAAAAGGGATTGCCTCAAGTAGAACTACGAGTTACAACCCTAGGGGTAATGGACAGGTTGAACGAGAAAATGCTACAGTCTGGAAGGCTGTCTTACTGGCGTTGAGGTCTAAAGGTCTTCCAGTCTCCTGTTGGCAAGAGGTACTCTCTGATGCGCTCCATTCCATCCGCTCCTTCCTGTGTACGGCAACCAATGCTACTCCACATGAGAGGATGTTTTCCTTCCCTAGGAAGTCTTCCTCTGGGACCTCATTACCATCTTGGTTGACATACTCAGGACCTGTCCTCCTGCGGCGGCATGTTAAGACCCGCAAGTCCGACCCTTTGGTTGAATAGGTCCATCTCCTCCACGCCAACCCTCAATATGCCTATGTGGCATATCCTGACAAGCGAGAGGACACGGTCTCTATTAGAGATCTGGTGCCTGCAGGGGACTTGGAAACTCCAGTCGCTCCCACACCCCTAGTTAGGGACCCCTTGACCTTTATCCCCCCTCCTGACACGGCGTGGGCAGTATCGGGACCACCACTTAATCCTCTTACTCCTGCGTACAGCTTGCCTGAGTCCAGGAGATTGTCGCCACCTCGAGGCGTGCTCGAGTCCAGTAGATTGTCGCCACCTCGTAGTCCACCTGTCCATGAGGAACTGGAGGAGTCACTGGACACCGCCTTGGAGAGAAGGTCACCACGGCCACCAGAATCGGCGTTACCGCCAGTGTTGAGGAGGTCGCAGAGACGGTGCGGTCCTCCAATACGACTGAACTTGTGAATATATGAACAGTTGTTCTGTTTTTTTTTGCCCCGCCGGCCTTTGTTTTAAAGGAGGGGTGAATGTGGTGAACCATAGTTGGTTACCACTATGAGTGCTGAGCCATGGATGGTCAGCAGTATGGGTATTTGTAGATATGTTACTGTTGTCACTGTTGGGGTTAGGGTTGGGCTGTTCTACCTGTTGATATTGTTCTGTGGTACACTCCACTTGGCTCCGCCTACCTGGAGAAGTATAAAGGTCACTGCACTGCCTGGTGACCCTTTAGTCTGGGATTGTATTGTATATAGTGTGCTCCATTCTTGTTAGTAATAAAAGCCTTTATTTCCCGGGTACAATCTAGCCTCCCGAGTGATTTAATCGCACATCAGTACAGTCATGCTGCTGCGATTATATCCAGCCACAGGTGTACAGTTGGAGAAGGCTGGTGGGAAATGTACTGTGGCTCAGATAATGACTTCACTCTTTAAACCAAGTCTGCTACTACTTGTCCAGGCGAAGTAAGAAACAGTCCGACAAATTGTCTTCACAGGGATATTTTATATCTTATACACTGACATGCATATTCTCAGCATCCACCCCATCCACCATTCTGAATTTCTGAATTTCTTTTTATTAATTCCTGGGACATGGGCGTCGCCGGCTGGGCCAGCATTTATTGCCCATCCCTGGTTGTCCTTGGAGGGCAGTTGAGAGTCAACCACATTGCTGTGGCTCTGGAGTCACATGTACGCCAGACCGGGTAAGGATGGCAGATTTCCTTCACTGAAGGACATTAATGAGCCAGATGGGTTTTTCCGACAATGGTTTCATGGTCATCAGTAAATTCTTAATTCCAGATATTTTTTACTGAATTCAAATCCCATGGCGGGATTCGAACCCGTGTTCCCAGAACATTAGCTGAGTTTCTGGATGAATAGTCGAGCGACTCTTGCCTCCCCGACTGTCTTCTGTCCATCATGTCTGCAAATTCACCCTTCCTCGTCATTCCTCTAAATGTGAATGTTCCTTCTGAATGAATGCGACTCCCTATCTTTTCCAAGGTGCTGCCTCCAGCATCAGTGCTGCTACAAGACGCGAGTTGGGGAAGGTTGCAATCCAATGGTCCACTACAGTTGGAGCTGCATTGATGGGATCGTCAAGTGTCCTTCAAGTAAGTTGAATTGGTGAAGGTTATGTAGGTTCAGTGTATGGACATTGGGCAGTGTAGGGACATAGATTGAGAAGATCTTGGGCACGGGCAAACTCTTTCACTGAACACAAGGGGAGATGGATGTCTGTCAGCATATATTGTAGCTCACCGATTGGAAAATATCAATCCTGATGGGAAGAAAGGAAGACTTGCGTTTCCAAAGTGTCTTTCAGAACCTCAGGACATGCCAAAGAAGATTGTGGTCAGTTAAGTCATTTTGGAGTGGAATCACTGTTGTAGTTCAGCGAAATATGACAGCCAATTTGCACCCAAAAACAACAATGTTAAAACTGACCTGATCACCTGGCTGAGGGTTAAATATTGGTCAGGCAACTAGGGAGAGCTCCTCCGCTATCCTTCAAAATAGCACCAATACTCCCTCAGTACTGACCCCTAACAGTGCGGCGCTCCCTCAGTACTAACCCTCTGACAGTGCGGCACTCCCTCAGTACTGACCCTCTGACAGTGCAACACTCCCTCAGTACTGACCCTCTGACAGTGCAGCACTCCCTCAATACTGACCCTCTGACAGTGCAGCACTCCCTCAGTACTGACCCTCTGACAGTGTGGCACTCCCTCAGTACTGACCCTCTGACAGTGCGGCACTCCCTCAGTACTGACCCTCTGACAGTGCGGCACTCCCTCAGTACTGACCCTCTGACAGTGCGGCACTCCCTCAGCACTGACCCTCTGACAGTGCAGCACTCCCTCAGTACTGACCCTCTGACAGTGCAGCACTCCCTCAGTACCGACCCTCTGACAGTGCAGGACTCCCTCAGTACTGACCCTCTGACAGTGCAGCACTCCCTCAGCACTGACCCTCTGACAGTGCAGCACTCCCTCAGTACTGACCCTCCGACAGTGCAGCACTCCCTCAGTACTGACCCTCTGACAGTGCAGCACTCCCTCAGCACTGACCCTCTGATAATGCGGCGCTCCCTCAGTACTGACTCTCTGACAGTGCAGCGCTCCCTCAGCACTGACCCTCTGACAGTGCAGCACTCCCTCAGCACTGACCCTCTGACAGTGCAGCACTCCCTCAGTACTGACCCTCTGACAGTGCAGCACTCCCTCAGTACTGACCCTCTGACAGTGCAGCGCTCCCTCAGCACTGACCCTCTGACAGTGCAGCACTCCCTCAGTACTGACCCTCTGACAGTGCAGCACTCCCTCAGCACTGACCCTCTGACAGTGCAGCACTCCCTCAGTACTGACCCTCTGACAGTGCGGCACTCCCTCAGTACTGACCCTCTGACAGTGCAGCACTCCCTCAGCACTGACTCTCTGACAGTGCAGCACTCCCTCAGCACTGACCCTCTGACAGTGCAGCACTCCCTCAGCACTGACCCTCTGACAGTGCGGCACTCCCTCAGTACTGACCCTCTGACAGTGCGGCGCTCCCTCAGTACTGACTCTCTGACAGTGCAGCACTCCCTCAGTACTGACCCTCTGACAGTGCAGCACTCCCTCAGTACTGACCCTCTGACAGTGCGGCACTCCCTCAGCACTGACCCTCTGACAGTGCAGCACTCCCTCAGTACTGACCCTCTGACAGTGCGGCACTCCCTCAGTACTGACCCTCTGACAGTGCAGCACTCCCTCAGTACTGACCCTCTGACAGTGCGGCACTCCCTCAGCACTGACCCTCTGACAGTGCAGCACTCCCTCAGTACTGACTCTCTGACAGTGCAGCGCTCCCTCAGTACTGACCCTCTGACAGTGCGGCACTCCCTCAGCACTGACCCTCTGACAGTGCAGCACTCCCTCAGTACTGACTCTCTGACAGTGCAGCGCTCCCTCAGTACTGACCCTCTGACAGTGCGGCACTCCCTCAGCACTGACCCTCTGACAGTGCAGCACTCCCTCAGTACTGACTCTCTGACAGTGCAGCGTTCCCTCAGTACTGACCCTCTGACAGTGCAGCACTCCCTATGACTGCATTGGGAATGTCAGGGCCCCATTGATCATTTATGAGGACAGTATTTGTTTTGAACAGTTTATTTGACATGATGGGGGAATTGGTTTGTTGTTGCACAAGGTCAGACCTTCATTGTGGAATTGTGAACAACAACTTATATTTATGAAGCACCTTTAATGTAATGAAGATTGTGACACAGAGCCACATAAGGAAATATTGGGTCAGATGACCAAAAGGTTGGTCAAAGAGGGGGGTTTTCAAGAGGAAAGAGAGGTAGAGAGCACGGAGCGGTGTAGGGAGGAGATTCCAGAGCAACTGAAGAGACGGCCACCAATGTCGGAGCGATTAAAATCAGGGGATTCTCAACAGCAGATTTGTGTGTCTATTTGATCTACAGGTCCACAAAGTCTTACATTTGTCAGTGATTATGACTTGCACTGATCTTTGAACATGCCATCTCTTGACAATCAGAGCACTCTTTGCGCGGGATTCGCACAACATTTTATGAACCGTCCTTGCTGAATGTGGTGGTCCAATTTAACAGCACAGAGTCCGACAGAACCAACGCTGTTCTGCCAGAATTTAAACTGGGAGCCCTGCAGGAGCGGCAACTCACTTTACAACAAAATTCAATTTCTTGCCGTAACATGTTGAACCTCTGGGCTGTGCGTCATATTATCCCAATAGAATGAGATGATTCATCACCTGAAGTCCATGCAAATCTCAGGTTCCTAAGTTACAAAAATACTTTATGAAAAGCTGAAACTGCAGGATTTCACTAGCGTTTTCCTGTGTTAATAACCTGGTGAATCTCTGTTACTGCGAAACTCCTAAATATGACTCTGCGTTCAAGGCAGGGCTGATCTGGGGAAGATTAGCAATTTCTCTCAATTTCTGAGAGATTTTAAAAATGTGATTATTGTATTTTAATGTACATTTTATTTATTAGTGTCACAAGTAAAGCTTACATTAACACTGCAATGAAGTTACTGTGAAATTCCCCCTAGTCACCACAGTCCGGTGCCTGTTCGGGTCAATGCACCCCAACCAGCAGGTCTTTCGGACTGTGGGAGGAAATCGGAGCACCCGGAGGAAACCCACGCAGACACGGGGAGAACATGCAGACTCCACACAGACAGTGACCCCAAGCCGGGAATCGAACCCGGGTCCCTGGCGCTGTGAGGTGGCAGTGCTAACCTCTGTGCCACCGTGCCGCCCCTATTTTGGTATTTTGTTGTTTGAATTCCACTCTTTGGCTGTATCTTAATTGTTTTTTTTCTCACTCACCATTCAGGACCCAAAGCACATTTGTGCCAGGTAGCCAGGTGCACATGCGACTATTATCTGGCCCTCTGTCTGTTCCCATTCCCAATCTGGGAGAAGTACAAAAATCACCCATTGAAAAAGTGCTCCAAGGACATCCAATGCTTTTATCCCGGCGAATGGAAAAGGGAAACAAAATAAAGATTTTAAAATGATAAACCCAGTTTTGTGTGCAGATTATGTCCCCCGGTTTTAGGCTCATCAGCCAGCGAAAACATGTTATCTAAATCCACCTGCCACGTCAAGAATTTTGTAAGAGAAATTGGCTGAGTGAGTGAGAGAGAGTGAGTCATGCCCTGCCGCAAACAGTGAGGATAAATGAGTATTACAATGATATTGACAGTCAGACTCAGTGTTACAGTGATATTGACAGTCAGACTCAGTGTTACAGTGATATTGACAGTCAGACTCTGTGTTACAGTGATATTGACAGTCAGACTCAGTGTTACAGTGATATTGACAGTCAAACTCAGTTTTACAGTGATACTGACAGTCAGACTCAGTGTTACAGTGATACTGACAGTCAGACTCCGTGTTATAGTGATATTGACAGTCAGACTCAGTGTTACAGTGATACTGACAGTCAGACTCAGTATAACAGTGATACTGACAGTCAGACTCAGTGTTACAGTGATATTGACAGTCAGATTCAGTGTTACAGTGATATTGACAGTCAGATTTGGTGTTACAGTGATAGTGACAGTGAGACTCAGTGTTACAGTGACAGTCAGACTATGTGTTACAGTGATATTGACAGTCAGACTCAGTTTTACAGTGATACTGACAGTGAGACTCAGTGTTACAGTGATAGTGACAGTGAGACTCAGTGTTACAGTGACAGTGACAGTCAGACTATGTGTTACAGTGACAGTCAGACTCAGTGTTCCAGTGTTACTGACAGTCAGACTCAGTGTTACAGTGACAGTCAGACTCAGTGTTACAGTGATATTAACAGGCAGACTCAGTGTTACAGTGATACTGACAGTGAGACTCAGTGTTACAGTGACAGTGACAGTCAGACTCAGTGTTACAGTAATATTGACAGTCAGACTCCGTGTTACAGTGATATTGACAGTCAGACTCAGTGTTACAGTGATACTGACAGTCAGACTCAGTGTTACAGTGATACTGACAGTCAGACTCAGTGTTAGTGATAGTGACAGTCAGACTCAGTGTTACAGTGATACTGACAGTCAGACTCAGTGTTAGTGATAGTGACAGTCAGATTCAGTGTTACAGTGATACTGACAGTCAGACTCAGTGTTACAGTAATAGTGACAGTCAGACTCAGTGTTACAGTGGTAGTGAGTCAGACTCAGTGTTACAGTGGTAGTGACAGTCAGACTCAGTGTTAGTGATATTCACAGTGAGACTCAGTGTTACAGTGACAGTGACAGTGAGACTCAGTGTTACAGTGATATTCACAGTGAGACTCAGTGTTACAGTGATACTGACAGCCAGACTCAGTGTTACAGTGACAGTGACAGTCAGACTCAGTGTTACAGTGATATTCACAGTGAGACTCAGTGTTACAGTGACAGTGACAGTGAGACTCAGTGTTACAGTGATATTCACAGTGAGACTCAGTGTTACAGTGATACTGACAGTCAGACTCAGTGTTACAGTGACAGTGACAGTCAGACTCAGTGTTACAGTGATATTGACAGTGAGACTCAGTGTTACAGTGATACTGACAGTCAGACTCGGTGTTACACGGAGTTGGGGGTAGTGTGTTAAAGTGGATTGGGGACTGGCTATCCGACAGGAAGCAAAGAGTCGGAATAAATGGGTGTTTTTCCGGTTGGAGGAAGGTAACTAGTGGCGTGCCGCAGGGATCGGTACTCGGGCCGCAACTGTTTACCATTTATATAGATGATCTGGAGGAGGGGACGGAGTGTAGGGTAACGAAGTTTGCAGACGACACAAAGATAAGTGGAAAAGTGAATCGTGTGGAGGACGGAGAAGATCTGCAGAGAGATTTGGACAGGCTGAGTGAGTGGGCGAGGATATGGCAAATGGAGTATAACGTTGATAAATGCGAGGTTATACACTTTGGAGGAAATAATAACAAATGGGATTACTATCTCAATGGAAACAAATTAAAACATGCTACCGTGCAAAGGGACCTGGGGGTCCTTGTGCATGAGACGCAAAAGCCCAGTCTGCAGGTACAACAGGTGATCAAGAAGGCAAATGGGATGTTGGCCTATATTGCGAGGGGGATAGAATATAAAAGCAGGTATGTCTTGATGCACCTGTACAGGGCATTGGTGAGGCCGCAGCGGGAATACTGTGTGCAGTATTGGTCCCCTTATATGAGGAAGGATATATTGGCATTGGAGGGAGTGCAGAGAAGGTTCACCAGGTTGATACCGGAGATGAGGGGTTTGGATTATGAGGAGAGGCTGAGGAGATTGGGTTTGTACTCGTTGGAGTTTAGAAGGATGAGGGGGGATCTTATGGAGACTTATAAGATAATGCGGGGGCTGGATAGGGTGGAGGCGGAGAGATTCTTTCCACTTAGTAAGGAAGTTAAAACTAGAGGACACAGCCTCAAAATAAAGGGGGGTCGGTTTAAGACAGAGTTGAGGAGGAACTTCTTCTCCCAGAGGGTGGTGAATCTCTGGAATTCTCTGCCCACTGAGGTGGTGGAGGCTACCTCGCTGAATATGTTTAAAGCGCGGATGGATGGATTCCTGATCGGTAAGGGAATTAAGGGTTATGGGGATCAGGCGGGTAAGTGGTACTGATCCACGTCAGATCAGCCATGATCTTATTGAATGGCGGGGCAGGCTCGAGGGGCTAGATGGCCTACTCCTGCTCCTATTTCTTATGTTCTTATGTTCTTATGTTACAGTAATACTGACAGTCAGACTCAGTGTTACAGTGATATTGACAGTGAGACTCAGTGTTACAGTGGTACTGACAGTGAGACTCAGTGTTACAGTGACAGTGACAGTCAGACTCAGTGTTAAAGTGATACTGACAGTCAGACTCAGTGTTACAGGGACAGTGACAGTCAGACTCAGTGTTACAGTGATATTCACAGTGAGACTCAGTGTTAGTGATACTGACAGTCAGACTCAGTGTTACAGTGACAGTGACAGTCAGACTCAGTGTTACAGTGATATTGACAGTGAGACTCAGTGTTACAGTGATATTGACAGTGAGACTCAGTGTTACATTGATACTGACAGTCAGACTCAGTGTTACAGTGATACTGACAGTGAGACTCAGTGTTGCAGTGATATTGACAGTCAGACTCAGTGTTACAGTGATATTGACAGTCAGACTCAGTGTTACAGTGATATTCACAGTCAGACTCAGCGCTACAGTGATAGTGACAGTCAGACTCAGTGTTACAGTGACAGTCAGACTCAGTGTTACAGTGACAGTGAGACTCAGTGTTACAGTGACAGTGAGACTCAGTGTTACAGTGACAGTGGCAGTCAGACTCAGTGTTACAGTGATATTGACAGTCAGACTCAGTGTTACAGTGACAGTGACAGTGAGACTCAGTGTTACAGTGACAGTGACAGTCAGACTCAGTGTTACAGTGATATTCACAGTCAGACTCAGTGTTACAGTGGTAGTGACAGTCAGACTCAGCGTTACAGTGATACTGACAGTGAGACTCAGTGTTACAGTGACAGTCAGACTCAGTGTTACAGTGACAGTGAGACTCAGTGTTACAGTGACAGTGAGACTCAGTGTTACAGTGACAATGAGACTCAGTGTTACAGTGACAGTGACAGTCAGACTCAGTGTTACAGTGACAGTGAGACTCAGTGTTACAGTGAGTGAGACTCAGTGTTACAGTGACAGTCAGACTCAGTGTTACAGTGATATTGACAGTGAGACTCAGTGTTACAGTGATAGTGACAGTCAGACTCAGTGTTACAATGACAGTGACAGTGAGACTCAGGGTTACAGTGACAGTTACAGTGAGACTCAGTGTTAGTGATATTGAGAGTCAGACTCAGTGTTACAGTGATATTGACAGTGAGACTCAGTGTTACAGTGACACTGACAGTGAGACTCAGTGTTACAGTGATATTGACAGTGACACTCATGGTTACAGTGATAGTGAGACTCAGTGTTACAGTGACAGTGAGACTCAGTGTTACAGTGATATTGACAGTGAGACTCAGTTTTACAGTGATATTGACAGTGAGACTCAGGGTTACAGTGGTAGTGACAGTCAGACTCAGTGTTACAATGACAGTGACAGTGAGACTCAGGGTTACAGTGACAGTGAGACTCAGTGTTATAGTGACAGTGAGTGAGACTCAGTGTTACAGTGATATTGACAGTCAGACTCTGTGTTACAGTGACATTGACAGTGAGACTCAGTGCTACAGTGATAGTGAGACTCAGTGTTACAGTGATAGGTGAGACTCAGTGTTACAGTGATACTGACAGTGAGACTCAGTGTTACAGTGATATTCACAGTCAGACAATGAGACCCGGAAGTGGGGGAATGTTGCAAAGCGCTACTTGTGGCGGCAGCGCCTGCGGTTGCTATGAGGACGGAGGTGACGCAATGACGCAGCGTCAGCGTGTGGTCAGAGCTGGTGCAGGCGGTTGGAGAGCTGGAGCAAGGTGAGAGTGGGGTTGGTGTTCAGCTGTGGGGTCTAACCCCAGCCCGGGGGTAACTCTGAGTCAGTCTCCCAAGTCCCTGAGTGTGTTCCTGCTGCTCCCCATGGTGCCAGCCTGGACTCCCCAGCTAGCTGGCATGTTGCTGATTCTAACCTGTCTCCATAGTGATGCTTCCCCTGGCACTGGGCTATGACAGGCTCTCCCCTGCAAACTCTCTCCTCCCTTGGTGTTATACCCCAGCTCAGTAGCCCCCAGCTCTCGTCCTGAGCAGCTTGGCACCAAGCCATTGGACTATTGTTTTGCTCTCAGGGCATAGGAGGATGAGGGTGGACCTTCCAGAGTTTATAAAAAGAACCGTGAGGTCCATAGCTAGGGTGAATAGCCAAGGTCTTTTCCCCAGGGTTCGGGGGGGGGGGGGGGGGTAGGTGGTGTCCAAAACTAGAGGGCAGAGTTTAAGGTGAGAGGGGAAACATTTAAAAGGGACCTGAGGGGCAACTTCTTTACACAGGGTGGTGCGTGTATATCGAATGAACTGGTAAGAAGTTTAACAACACCAGGTTAAAGTCAAACAGGTTTATTTGGTAGCAAATGCCACACAAGCTTTCGGAGCGCTGCCCCTTCGTCAGGTGAAAGGGGTTATCTTAAAATAAATTGGGACAAGCTATGTGTAAAATGGGTGAGAGTAAAACAAAAAGTGATGCTATAGAGCAGTGGTTCCCAAACTTTTTTCACTGGGCCGCACTTTCGGAATGAAAATTTGCTCACGCCACACCGAATGTTTTATTGATAAGAATGCATTTGCGTACAGTTCTGGTCGCCGTATTATCGGAAAGATGTGGAAGCTTTGGAAAGGGTGCAGAGGAGATTTACCAGGATGTTGCCTGGTATGGTGGGAAGATCGTATGAGGAAAGGCTGAGGGACTTGAAGTTGTTTTCGTCAGAGAGAAGGTTAAGAGGTGACTTAATAGAGGCATACAAGATGATCAGAGGATGAGATAGGGTGGAAAGTGAGAGCCTTTTTCCTCGGATGGTGATGGCTAACACAAGGGGACATAGCTTCAAATTGAGGGGTGAGAGATATAGGACAGATGTTAGAGGTAGGTTCTTTACTCAGAGAGTAGTAAGGGCGTGGAATGCCCTGCCTGCAGCAGTAGTGGACTCATCAACATTAAGAGCATTCAAATGGTCATTGGATAAACATATGGATGATATTGAAATAGTGTAGGTTAGATGGGCTTTAGATTGGTTTCACTGGTCGGCGCAACATCGAGGGCCGAAGGGCCTGTACTGCGCTGTAATGTTCTATGTATGTTCTAAATACATTCAAAAACAAAAAAAACCCAACTCCTAGTAGTGCTTGATTCATAACATAGAACACAACTACTTTATAATATGATCATGGGACATCCAGAAAGTATAAAACAATGCTTGTTTAAACCATGTTTAAATATTTCTTTGATTGTCCTTGAATCTTCCCGCCACACTTGCCATCCTCTCTCGCCGCACCAGTGTGGTGCGCCGCACCCTTTGGGAACCACTGCTATAGAGTAAAGGTACCTTCTAATTCCTAAAGATGGTTTGGGGTACATTGATTTTGCTGCAGTACTGTAAGCAGCTTCCTCAGTACTGTACTAGGATCTCATTTTTTCAACAGTGGAGCAGCACAGTTGCTGCCTCACAGCGCCAGGGACCTGGGTTTGATTCCCGGCTTGGGTCACTGTCTGCAGAGTCTGCACCTTCTCCCCGTGTCTGCGTGGGTTTCCTCCGGGTGCTCCGGTTTCCTCCCACAGTCTGAAAGACGTGCTGGTTAGGTGCTAAATTCTCCCTCAGTGTAACCCAAACAGGCACCGGAGTGTGGCGACTAGGGGATTGTCACAGTAATTTCATTGCAGTGTTAATGCAAGCCTACTTGTGACTAATAAATACACTTTTTTAAAAAAGTGATGTTTGCGAATTACACTGCGAGGAGGCACAGTAGATGGAGTAGGACGTTTCAGAAACATTGCCAGATTAAGCACTGTGAGCAACACCATGACAAATGGAGTTCAATGTTAGCAAGTGCAAGGTCATCCATTGGATTCAAGAGAGACAAATCAAAAAACAATGGCAATTGTTTAGGATTTGAATGTGAAGTTCATGTGCACGGATCACTAAAAGCTCAGTGGACAGGTAGAAAAACTAATTTTTTTCTATTCGTTCATGGGACGTGGGCATCCCTGGCTGGGCCAGCATTTATTGCCCATTCCTGAGGGACATTGAATCAACCACATTTCTGTGGCTCTGGAGTCACATGTCAGCCAGACCGGGTAAGGATGGCAGATTTCCTTCCCTAAAGGACATTAATGAACCAGATGGGTTTTTACAACAAGCAACAATGGTCATCATTAGATTTTAATTCCAGATCTTTTATTGATTTTTAAATTTCGCCATCTGCCGTGATGAGATTTGAACCTGGATCCCCAGAGCATTACCCTGGATGTCTGGATTACTAGCTGAGTGACAATACCACTACACCACTGCCTCCCCTAATCCAAAAGATGAATGGAATATTTATCCAAAACCAGAATCGTGAGGAATTGTTGCTCCAGTTGTACAGGGCAAACCTCACTTGAAGTACAACAAGAACAGAAAATGCTGGAAAAACTCAGCAGGTTCGGCAGCAGCTGTGGAGAGAGAAACAATGTTTTGAGTCCAGTGTGACTCTTCTTGGGAGTCATCTGAAGTACTGTGTTCAAGTTTGGGCATTGCACCTCGGGGGAGAGCCAAGGTAGAATCGACAGCACAGGAACGGGCCATTCAACCTAGTAGGTTCATGTTCCTATTTATGCTCCACATTCATCTCCCACCTCACTGCGTCAACCTACAAGCATAACCTGCTCTTCCTTTCTCCCTCATGTACTTATCTAATTTTCTCTTGAATGTATCTGTGTTATTCACCTCAACCATACTTTGGTAGCGAGTTACACTCTCTAAGTAACAAAATTATTGGATTTAATTAATGCAAAGGCTGGTTAATCCAGTAAGGTAACTGCAGATAGTCTTGGCTTCTGCTGGATAATTCAGAGGGGGTGGTGACGTATAATCTTAAAATCAGAATTAGGCCATTTGGGAGGGAAATCAGGATATATGTTTTAGAAGGTTAGTGTAAGTTTGCAATTCTGTCCTCCAAAATGTCCTGACGTCTGGAGATCTTTTCAAGACTGAAATGGGAAGTTCTTTGTGAGGGAAGTTTATGGAACAAACACGGGTAAAGGAGTCAAGGTACAGATGGGGCACGTATGAAACGGTGGAATAGGCCTGAGAGGCTGAATAGCCTCCTCCTGTTCCTTTTACCTCATTTTTCAATCAAACTGTCTTGATATTGCTCTCTTGCAGTACTGTAAGGAAACAAATATGTCTGAAGGCCCCTCCAAGATATCTGGTCCCATTCCACCGGACCCAACACTATTCCCAGATTTCTACAGGCGTCCACTGTCAGGTGAGGTTTTAACGTGTTTTCAGATGAAGTGCTTCCACTTTCCTTTTACATTCTCAGTTGAATGTCTGGGAGGAAACAAAGCAGAAGCCATGCGAATTTATTTTGCTTATCATGTCTGATCACCCTGTTGTCCATTCTGCGTACCAGGAATTGGTGTGTGGCACCAAGATATCTAAAGGAGCAAAATGCACAAAAGAAATGTTTTTACCTTCTGATTTTGCAAGCAGAGTGTTGATCAGGTACATGACACCTCTATTAGCTTGGGAGAGTGTTACAAGCTGGAATTTAACTGATAGCTTCAATTATTATATATACACATGAGGCGACACGGTGGCACAGTGGTTGGCACTGCTGCCTCACAGCGCCAGGGACCCGGGTTTTGATTCCCGGCCTTGGGTCACTGTCTGAGTGGACTCTGCACACTCTCCCCGTATCTGTGTGGGCTTCCTCTGGGAGCTCCGGTTTCCCCCCACAGTTCGAAAGACGTGCTGGTGAGGTGCAAAGACCATGTTAAATTCTCCCTCAGTGTGCCCAAACAGGCGCCAGAGTGTGGCCACGAGGGAATTTTCACAGTAACTTCAGTGCAGTGTTAATGTAAGCCTATTTGTGACACTGATAATTGGATTCCTGGGAATGATTGCAAGGCAGCTACTTAGTCAAACACTATGTGCCAGTAATTTGGTAAGTGAAGATGCATAGTCTGTAATTGTTAACTCAATGCTGAAGCTTTTGACATCTGATTAATAATGGATGTGATCTTAATACTTTTTACGATTTTGTTTTGAATTTTGCCTTTGTTTTGAGTTGATCCGATTGAAATGTGTTGAACACAGAAGATGACGGAAATAGGTGGTAATTGATTAACCAATAGCAATACTGACGCAGGGTATGTTGTATAGAGGATGATTGATCTCTTAGGGGTATATGAAAAGATTCTTAACCTCCAAGGTTCTTGAGTGTGTTATGTTGAAGCTCGATAATTCAAACAACTCTTTAACATAGAGCATCACAACCTTGGAACAAAATCCTAGGTACTTTGCTCAGTTTATAATGTTAAATTACAGTCCAAACTGTACTGTGAGTCAACGTTACTCAAGGTTGTTCTATGGCTGCAAGTCTGAGCTGAGTGGATGTAGCTGAAGAGAGAAGACGTAGCCACTTTTCTCACTCCTGGTCATCATTCAGTGAATGCTACTGGAACTTGGCACTATCAGCTCAGTATGAGGATCCCCACAGCTGAATGATCAATGTATCGGTTGCCTTTACTGACTATTAATTTTCTTGCCTCCTGTTTTTGTCTCCAGCTCGGGGTCGGTTGGAAGGGAACAGCCTAAAGCTGGACTTCCTCTCCGGACCGTTTGCACCAGATCCCACCTTGTACCCGTCGTGCTACAGTGCCCGCCCTTCGCAGCCTGCTCCTCGTGTGCGTTCAAATGCCAGAGAGATCCTGGAGAGAGGGCAAAGGGGCTCTGTTGGGGCGCTGCTCCAGCTGGAAGGAGTGTCATTGCACAGACCGCTGTCACCAAAAAGTAAATAGATGCTTATACAGCTTAGTTCATTGCGAAGGGGGGGGAGAAGAGAGTGTGAATGGGGGGGAATTATGTTGGGCATCTATTAGGATTGGAATCTATCATCTCAAGCCTAATTAATGCTATGGGACAGGACCGTAAATGAGAAAGCTGATCAAAAAGTAAAATAACATTTTGGGATTGAGTGGATCTATTTTATTGACATGCTTTATTTTGATTTTTAAGCTCTCCTTGTCTGTAGGGAATCTTGACAGCCAGTGTTCTGTTGCTTGCCGTTTAAGTTGGCTAGTTTCTCAATTGATCGATGTCTTACAGGCCGTTTGTGGTGAATCATTGTCAATTTTGACCATTTCAAGATATTTTTGGTGGCGAGCATGCATCTACTATGCCAAATAGTTGACTGACTCAGATATCTATTAGAAACAGTATATCTATCTTTTACTGATCTCACTGATCATGAAGACTGCTGGGGCAGGGCGGGGAGGTGTGGAGGGGGAAGGTGGTGGAATTCCAGAGTTTAGGATCTAGGCAGCTGAAGGCATGGCTGACTACCAATGGGGGAGCAATTAAAATCAGGGATGCACAAGAGGCCAGAATTGGAGGAGTGCAAATATGGCGAAGGTGAGGTGATACATTTTGGTCGGAAGAATGAGGAAAGACACTAAAATAAAGGATGCAATTCTAAATAAGCTGCAGGAGCAGAAGAATCAGGGGAATATGTGCACAAATCAACAAAGGTGACAGGACAGCTTAGGAAAGTGATTAACAAGGCGTACGGGATCCTGGGCCTTGTAAATAGAGGCATAGAGTACAAAAGCAAGGAAGTTATGGTGAGCCTTTATAAAACACTGGTTTGGCCTGAACTGGAGTATTGTGACCAGTTCTGACCACCACACATTTTTAAGAAGGATGTGAGGGAAAGTGCAGTAAAGACTGACGAGAATTGTTCCAAAGATGAGGGACTTCAGTTATGTGGATAGATTGGAGTAGCTGGGGCTAGAGAAGAGAAAGTTGAGAGGAGATTTGATAAGGGTATGCAAAATCATCAGGGGTCTGGATAGAGCAGATAGGGAGAAACCTTTCCCATTGGGGGAAGGATCGAGAACAAGAGGACACAGATTAGAGTGATTGGCAAAAGAACTAAAGGCAACATAAGGAAAAACCTTTTTTTGCACAGCAGGTGGTTAGGATGTGGAATGCACTGCCTGAGCGTGTGGTGGACACGGATTGAATCGTGGCTTCAAAAGAGTATGGGATAATTGTCTGAAGAGAAAATAAATTGAGGGCTTTGGGGAAATGGCGGGAAGTGGGACTAGGTGAGTTGGTCTTGTAAAGAGCAGGCAGGGGACACAATGGGCTGAATGGTCTTCTATATCGTACCCATTCTTTCATTCTATCTGCAAGGCCACCAGCATTTAACATGCAAGTGTTTGCAGAAATTACAGTGATTAAGAGAATGCAATGCCTGGTTTGTTAATCTGATGTCACAAAAATCAATACATCTCTGGCTCCCTGGAGAATTTGCACTCTTGGTCCCCCATCTCACAGGAATCTTGTTTCTCCGTAGAGAAAGAGCCAAGGGATCATGAGAAGGAGAACGTGAGGCGAATGCGTGAGATACAGAAGAAATGCAGGGAGAAGGACCAAGAGCGAGAGCTTAGTGGCCCCAAACCAGTGAAAGCACTGTGGAAGTCCCAGAAATATGAATCCATTCCTTCGAAAGTGATGGCACAGTTACAGGTAGAGACTTGGGGTGATACTAAACAAGTCAACACTGACATTAAATTGTTAGGGTGGGTTCCCTTATGACTTGTGGACAAAAGCACAATATAGTTCAGGACCAAATTGCACAAAGCAGAATGTGGTAGATGTTTGGTGTATGTTGCATTAGCTGGTGTATGAGGCAAGTTTTTTTACACAGAGGGTGGTGGGTGCCTGGAACTTGATGCCGGGGGAGGTAGTGGAATCAGATATGGTCATGACTTTTAAGGGGTGTCTGGACGAGTACATGAATAGGAGGGGAATAGAGGGATATGGTCCCCGGAAGGGTAGGGGGTTTTAGTTCAGTCGGACAGCATGGTTGGTGCAGGCTTGGAGGGCCGAAGGGCCTGTTCCTGTGCTGTAATTTTGTTTGTTGTTTGATCTCAGCCAGTGTGATTGAGATGCCCCTCAACTTAAAAATGATGCTCCCAAGATCAAAATGACAATTATCACTCGGTCTCAATTCACTGACAAGGAATGGTTGCTTCAATGAGGTGGCACAGGTTTGAAAAAAAAACATAGCATTTAAGAGAGAAAATTAGCAGAACAAAATCAGAATAGAGGTTAGAGACATGACTCGAAGGGCGGCAGTTTTCATTAGAAAACAATATCAGGAAAAGTAGTAAATGCTGCACAGACGAGACAGTATCTGTGGGAAAACAGAGGTCATTCAGTCGCCTTTAGGTTTTTAAGACCCTTTTTCATTTTAAAAAAAAAGTCGACTTACTGACCTGCTGAGTACTTCCAGCTTTTTCTGTTTTGTTTTCAGATTTCCAGTCCCTCCAGGATATTTGCTTAAATTTGATCTGTTTTAGTGTTTTAATGGCAAATAAATCACTGTAGACTTGGCAGCATAATTCTTCTGAGGTTTACTTGCCAAGAAGGTGGTGAGAACTTTTCATTAGTATTTAGAAAATAGTTTTAATAGTGTAGTGGTTAATATAGTGTAAAATCATTGTAAAAGTATTGATGTTTCGTGCTTCTCCGATATTTTATAATACATTTTAAGAAGCGTGAACAGACTTTTTTTTGTGTATCTGTTTATTTTTGTGTCTAATTTTGTGGGCTGCATGAAAGTCGTTCTGTCCCTGAGACTGCAGGAGAATCCTCCCAACTGTGTGAAATGCAGGAACCGGCCAGTTTACGGTGGAGGTGGTTGCGGATTTTAATTTTGGCTGCAGCAGGTGCAGGGATACAAAATGTCACTTTGATTCGGTTTCAAATGAGACGAAGCGAGTTCCCTCCGTACCAGGCCGGCGTCATCTTAATTTCTCCGAGCAGGATGAGGCAGAGTGACAAAAATTGCGGTTTGGCAATGCACTGCTAGATTTTCTAAAGTAAATACAGGAGACACGTTCTGTTTTGCTTTGCGCCTTTTCCACTTGTTGTTTATCCTCAGGAGAGTTCACCGCCCCAGCATTCGGAGAGTCAGCGTTATCTTAAAGCGCACTCGAGATGTGGGTCGGGCATTTGCCCAAAACGATCCTTGTCACCAAGTCCACCAAAACCGGAGAGTTGTGCTGAGGATCTTAGAAACACAGATGCCAACACAGAAGTGAGTATCTTGTGCATCCACATTACAATAACGATCACACTTCAAAAATACATCATTGGTTAGATAAGTGCCAGTTTTCCTTCATGTACCTAAAGTTAAAGTTTATTTATTAGTCACAAGTAAGGCTTACATTAACACTGCAATGAAGTTACTGTGAAATTCCCCAATTCAATTCAGTTTTCCTTATTTCAATTCCCCCCTCACTCCACCATAACAGTTCTAAATGTAATTAAATTATGCTGATCAAGTGGAGGGGATATTTATACTGTGGACATGTACGAGGCAGATTTTTTTACACAGAGGGTGGTGGGTGCCTGGAACCCGCTGCCGGGGGGAGGTAGTGGAAGCAGATACGGTAGTGACTTTTAAGGGGGCGTCTTGACAAACATGTGAATAGGATGGGAATAGAGGGATATGGTCCCCGGAAGGGTAGGGGGTTTTAGTTCAGTCGGGCAGCATGGTCGGTGCAGGCTAGGAGGGCCGAAGGGCCTGTTCCTGTGCTGTAATTTTCTCTGTTCTTTGATATAAATGTCAAGCTGGGAAGTCATTCACCGAAACGCATCTGCCCGGTCTTGTAGGAAGATTTACCTGGTCACACGCAGCCTGTAAATGTTCTGTAGTGTGACTGGTAAAGGGAAACTGTAATTCCTTATCATAATTACCAATCTCCTTGTTGTTTTCTGTTCAAGATTCAAGTCAAAGGTGTTAATATCGATTTTGTCAGGCACAACGCACAGAATGCAAGGAGAATGCCAGTACGACGCTCCAAGTCTCTGCAGTCACTTGCAGATGTGCTGGATAGGAAAGAGAAAGAACAACAGGAGTATATAAGCAAGAATAAAGGACAGCTGCCACAGTAGTAAGCATGGATTATTGCAGTATTATGTGCCTAACCAATCCCTTTTCTTTTTTCTCTCTTTCTGCACTGATTTCTTTATTTTTATTCTCCCCTCACACTCCATTCTCTATCTCTACATCACATAATTTCGCATCTTTCTATTTTACCAACGCTTCCATCTGTCTTATAAGCTTTGATGTGGAGATGCCGGCGTTGGACTGGGATGGGCGCAGTAAGAAGTCTGACAACACCAGGTTAAAGCCCGGCAGGTTTATTTGGAATCACGAGCTTTCGGAGCGCTGCTCCTTCCTCAGGAGAGTCCTCGAGTCACTCACCTGAGGAAGGAGCAGCGCTCCGAAAGCTTGTGATGCCTGATATACCCGTTGGACTTTAACCTGGTGTTGTGAGACTACCTCCTCTTACAAGCTTGAAATCCACTCTTAGACATTCTTCCTTTTCCCTGTATCCTCATTTATGTTAAAATCAACATTTAATGCAGAGCTGTTTTCTCTACCTCATTCCCAGAGCCTCAATTCCCTCAGGCTTTCTTGCCTTCTGGAGTCTCCAAGCTTTTAAAACTCAAGGTTGATGTTGTTTCATTACTAGTTGCTGATCTGTCTCTTTTATCGATTTTCCAGTCTGTTCTTGATCCTTGGTTCTTAATTTGCAAGACAGAATAATTAACCTTCACCATAAAGTTAAATTGTCGAATTGCCTGCTTCACCTTTCTCCCTGCGTTTTTTTCCCTTTTGACTGTAAATTTTCCGTGTTACTGCTTTTCCATGGAGGATATCTGATTTATGTTCTGACTGTTTCCAGTTTGATTGAAAGGAGGAATCAGTGGAGCAAAGAGGCGGAGGAACAACGGAAGAATATCCCTGATCCCAGCATGCCTCCCGGCCACACTCGGATGCCAGAGAATGAACGTCTGGAAACACTCAATTCACTTCAACAAAGTATGTGTAATGTGCTCTGCCCGAATCAACCCCAGAGTTTGTTAAATCAATCCGTTATCTTTTCAAAGAATTTATAAACGTTCACTGCTTTGCAGATATGGGTAAAGGCTTTTACATAATTGGGGCTGCTTATTCTGCGATTTGGTATTTGTAGAATTTAGTTCCATTTGACCTGAAATTTGGAGCGTGATAGCCTAGAAATTCTGGAAGGTTAGACTCCTGACACACAAGCTTGAATTGGAAGATCAGTTTTGATTGGTATTTATTCTTTCACATCTCCATTCTCAACACCAACCCCTGAAAATCCAGAGGTTTTGTAAATCTCCAGCAGTGCCAGTCATGGAGTTTATGGTGAATATAAGGCAGTTTTTCTGCCTGACTGACCATTTGATGCATCAAATGCTGCCAACTTGGAGCTACCCAGTTGTGACTGAGACTTAACGTGGGCACTGTATCTGCAACATAGGTAGTTCACACCCTTTGCACTGTCTGGGAGCATCTAGACACCATGAACACTGGGGAACAATAATTTCTGGAATCCTACTGTTTGAGCATTTTATTGGGATGTTCATGTGTGGAACCCACTGATGGAATGGGCATATTTACAGTCCTTTCATGTTGTATTGTTTAATTACTGGTAAAACCATAAAAGGTAGGGGACAGTTTCTCTTGCAATAGCTTCATATACAGATATATGTTATCCAAGCTGAAATGGAGTTATGAGCTGAGGATTCACCTATAAAGTAATGATCTTGAGAATAAAACAGTGAATACAGATTGCAAGGCTTACTGAAGTGAGTGAAAGTGTTTGGAGTTGTCTGTCTTTCCCTTTTCCACTTTTGACAACAAAACTTTTCAAATGTTTTTAGCCCTATGTATTTCCAGCATTTTTCAAGCAGCATTACTGGGCAAAGCCAAGAATGGTTCAGAGCTGTCGTCTAGTGATTAAGATTGAGCAGAGGACTGATCCTTGCAATGTATTTTAACTGCTCTTCTCTTGCTCCTATGATTTGATCTTCCTCCACTGCCCCCCCCTCCCCCCCAGCCCAAAAGGAACTGACCAAGCAATTGCTGATGTTCCCTGTACGAGTGGATACCATTGGCATGCGGAATCGACGCACCGACCTCGAGAGGAAGCTGGCTGAGATTGAAGAAGCCATCAAAATCTTCTCCCGGCCCAAAGTTTTCATCAAAACCAACGACTAAGTAGCTCCACGAGGTAAAAACTAGGTTGTAGCAACTCTTCTGTGGGAGGGCATTTTACTTGTTACTGGGGATGATAGTTTTGATCAAAGTGGTTAGGATGCAAAAGGGGGGGGGGGGAAGAGATGAGAAGTGTGAAATCAAAGCTGAATCAACAACCATGCCACATAAATTGTTTAAAAAACACAAGATTTGGGAAAGATGCAATAAACTCAATACTTCCTAAGTGGCTCAGCTGATGCCAGACAGTCCATCGTCTATGTGGGTTTAGCACTTGAGGGATCACAATTGACCACACAGTCTCAAACCACAGTAAGAGGTCTCACAACACCAGGTTAAAGTCCAACAGGTTTATTTGGCATCATGAGCTTTGGGAGCACTGCCCCTTCATCAGGTGATCTCCACATCAGTCTTATCCAGGAAGGCTTCCACTCATGATAACATTATAATGATCCATTGGGATTTGTGCACATAGATACTTGGAAAGAAAACTAAATTGGGCTTGACTGAGATGCTTTCCATTGTCTCATTGCCAAAGCTTGCTTTGGAGCATCCTTATTTGGGCAAGTGTTGGAGAATGATCAGCGCCATCTGCTCTAGGCGGGATGGGGTTTTAATTTAAACAGCCCTGATTTGTCCTTTCACCACCCAGCCATAAACAGGAAGATGTTTTTGATTTTTGATATCCCTCTTTGTAAGCAGTGGCATATTTCCCAACCCCTCGGTTTTGATGTGATCCAATTTCTATTAATAACTCCACAGCAAACTCAAGATAGGGTGAACTGAAAGGGTTAGTTTATTTTGCACACACTCAAAACGCAACATTTCCCGGGAAAGAAAGGGGTCCAAGGCAAAGACCACAGAGAAGATAAGAATTACTGTTTCATCCGAGTCCAGGGTCCAGAATCAAAAGTCCAATGGTATATTCCTTCAAAGTCAGGAGGTTGAAGACTGATGCTTAATAATTCACTTTCCCAGCAGAGATGACTTACACAATGAGATGGGTCCATAGGGATGAATTAATCTTGTAGGTGCTGGTACAGAAAACAGTGTAGGTGGGGAGCCAGGTATTCAAAACCTGGACAGAGCCGTTTTCTACTGCTACCTTCGAGATGGAAAATGGCAGTCTGACATTTTCCAGGAGAAAGTGGCAGATGACGCAACTCCCACACCTCCACTTTGGTTTGGACAAAGGATGTATATTCTGCATCTAGATTCTCGAGATCGTTAATATTTCGTTTGTTAATAAGTTCAATGAGATGTTTCAGTGTCCTTTGCTCTTGGATCATCTCCTTTGGCCAGAGCATGACATTATCAATGTAAATGGCCCTTGTGCAGCTCCCTGGCATTTGATGTCGGCAGTCACAAAGGACACTGGGTCTTCTTGAGAAATAACGAGGGGGCTGCTGCTGTTACTGAAGGCCAGAAATTCTTTTTGTGAGAGTCATAGTTGGTCCTGGCTTCAGTCATTTTAAAGCCTTTGTCCATTTTTTAAAAAATAATAATTTTAATAGATTAGCCAGGATACTTATTTTTAGAAAAATGTAGAGTGATGTCTTGGTCCTCCTGACACACACTCCAATTAAGAGTTTCAGTACAAAACTAGCAATGTGTTAAGGAGGGAGAAATGACCTGTGCTAGTTGGGCTTGACAATCTTTTCCCCCTCATTCTTCCCTTATTTGTCAACATTTTGTTTCCAAAAATAATTTTTATTCCGGAACTGAAGGTATGGTTGCTAAATTTGCTTAAGACACAAAGATAGGTGGTAAAGTAAATCGTGAAGGGAATGTAAGGAAGCTACAGAGAGACATAGATTAAGTGAGCAGGCAAAAATCTGGCAGATGGAGTATTCCGATTCTCTTTGCACACCCAAATGGAATAAAATGTGGGCAAAAGTGAAATTTTCCATTTTGGCAGGAAGAATAAATAAGAAGCGCATTATCTAAATGCTGAGAGATTGCAGAGCTCTGAGGCATAGAGAGATCTGGTGTCCGAGTGCATGAATCACAAAAGACTAGTATTCGGGTCCAGAAAGTAATTAGGAAAGCTAATGGAATTATTGTGAGGGGAATTGAATAGAAAAGTAGGAAGGTTATGCTTCAATTGTACAGGGCATTGGTACGAATACATGTTGAGTATTGTGTACAGTGTTGGTCTCCTTATTTATGGAAAGATGTAAATGCATTCCAAGAAGTTTGGGTCGGTTTACTAGACTAATACCAAGTATGGTTGGGTTGTCTTATGGGGAAAGGTTGGAGAGGTGTTGCAATCTAGTCAGAAACTCCAAGGTGTTTTATGACATCAGCCCAGACCACAAGGTTTGCACTTTGAGTTTTGGCACAGATAAGCATAAGATGTTTCACGCCAGGTATGATTCAAATGACCCACTCGGGAGCTTTTATCAAACCACGTTTATTTAAGAATACAGTTTACATATAATACAATTAGCAATATCTTTTACCAATTACAAATAAGAAAAAAAAATCATGATATCATGGAGGTCGGTCACCAGTGGTGTGCCCCAGGGATCTGTTCTGGGACCCTTGCTGTTTGTCATTTTCATAAATGACCTGGATGAGGAAGCGGAGGGATGGGTTGGTAAGTTTGCCGACGACACGAAGGTTGGTGGGGTTGTGGATAGTCTGGAGGGATGTCAGAAGTTACAGAGGGACATAGATAGGATGCAAGACTGGGCGGAGAAGTGGCAGATGGATTTCAACCCAGATAAATGCGTAGTGGTCCATTTTGGCAGGTCGAATGGGATGAAGGAGTACAATATAAAGGGAAAGACTCTTAGTATGGTAGAGGATCAGAAGGACCTTGGGGTCCGGGTCCACAGGACTCTAAAATCGGCCCCGCAGATGGAAGAGGTGGTTAAGAAGGCATATGGTATGCTGGCCTTTATCAATCGAGGGATTGAGTTTAGGAGTCCGGGGATAATGATGCAGCTATATAAGACCCTCGTCAGACCCCACTTGGAGTACTGTGCTCAGTTCTGGTCGCCTCATTACAGGAAGGATGTGGAAAAGATTGAAAGGGCGCAGAGGAGATTTGCAAGGATGTTGCCTGGATTGAGTGGCATGCCTTATGAGGATAGGCTGAGGGAGCTCAGTCTTTTCTCCTTGGAGAGACGTAGGATGAGAGGAGACCTAATAGAGGTATATAAGATGTTGAGAGGCATAGATCGGGTGGACTCTCAGAGGCTTTTTTCCAGGGTGGAAATGGCTGCTACGAGAGGACACAGGTTTAAGGTGCTGGGGGGTAGGTACAGGAGAAATGTTAGGGGGAAGTTTTTCACACAGAGGGTGGTGGGCGAGTGGAATCGGCTGCCGTCAGTGGTGGTGGAGGCAAACTCAATTGGGTCTTTTAAGAGACTCCTGGATGAGTACATGGGACTTAATAGGATGGAGGGTTATAGGTAGGCCTAAAAGATAGGGATATGTTCGGCACAACTTGTGGGGCCGAAGGGTCTGTTTTGTGCTGCAGTTTTCTCTGTTTCTATATTGTATATTCCTTAACAACTTGTGTTGGCTCCAACACAACCACCCCTGCAAACATACACCCCCATTCCAGGCTTAATAAGAAAGTAAGTATGCTCATGTGGTGCTGGATCTTGCAGCTTTCCAACCCCCCTCTACCCGTTCCTGTCCCCTCCCTCTGTGGTTTACTCCTTTGGATGGTGAGTTGAAAACGCTGAGGCCTTCTGACCCTGGTACTTTGAGTACACTTCAAGAGACAGGGGCACTCCTTGCCTCTGGCTAGCCAGCCACTAAGAGCTAAATTTCAAATATCAGGGAGAGAGACAGGAACACTGTTTTCAGTCTGGAGTCCATCAGCTTTTAACCAGCCAGCAGCCAGACTGAAAGTGAACACTTGGACTTTCTGTGTGAAGGAACCACCTGACCGTGACCTGTCAATTTTTCCCTGACAATTCAAAAGGGTTGTAAAACTCCAGGATTAGGCCCAGGTTAAAGATAAACCAGATGCCCGTCATATTGCTTCAACAGACACCATGGCTATAAGCACAAAAAGGCCAGGCCCTCTTACAAGCAGTGCAGAGAAACATGATTAAAATATATTCCTTCAAGGCACAGTAGCGTCACAGAAGTTTGTATCCACTAGAGTTGAGAAGAGTAAAATGTGACTTGATCAAACCTTTGAGATCCTGAGGTGTCTTGACAGGGTTGATGTGGAGCACACGTTTCCTCTTGTTGGTGAATCTATAACTAGGACTGGAATTTTCCAGCCATTCACGCAGGCTGGATCCTCCAGTCCCCCCTCAATGGCGCACCCCTGCCGTGGGTTTCCTAGCTGCAAGGAATGCATTCAACAGGAAACCTGTGGACAACAGTGGGACCAGAAGACGCTGCTGCCAGCCAATGGCGGGCTATCTCTGTCATGGCAAAACACATGGTCAGTTACGTGGAAAATCCTGTCCTGGGGGTCACTGTTTAAAAATAAGGGGGTCGCTCATTTAAGACAGGGATGAGGTGATTTTTTTTTTGAGGGTGGTGAGTCTCTGGAACTTTCTTCCTCAAAACGAAGTGGAAGTAGATTCTTTGAATACTTTTAAGGCAGAGCTAGATAGATTGTTGATTAACAAGCAGGTGAAAGGTTAACCGGGGAGCTAAGAATATGGAGTTGACATTACATTCAGATAAGCCATGATCTTATTGAATGGTGGAGCAGGTTCGAGTGACCGAGTAGCATACTCCTGCTCCTAATCAGTATGTTCGTAAGGAATCTATTGGGAAAATAGCTGAATATGTGGGTAGCACGAGATAGAACAAATAGGACAGAAAATTGAGGTTTTGCAGCAGATCTTGAATGATTTCATTTTGGGCAGTTGAGAATATTTTAATATTTCTTCCTCTAGAAATTTGTCCCCCTCCCCACCTCCACCCCATGGGTTGCATTGTATGGATAATAATCATTTGCTACAGTATAGAAAGATATCTTACAAGTGTTATTAATCACAATAATGCAGTACCAGGCAGTGCCACAATCAGATTTATGCTAAAACCTGAAAATGTTGGAGAACAATTTAAATCACAAGAGGTCCATCTACTGGCAAATGGCAGGTTTGCATTAGTTTGACCTTTAGCTGTTAAAATAAAGGTGCAACTTGCTGAGCAGTAAGCTCACGTTTCCATAGATAATCAAAGCGCATATTATAATATTGACGTGTTGAGACCCGGGAGGTTTTTGTTCAATGAATGCAGAAGGTTCTGGAAATCAACAGCTGACCTGTCAGCATCTTAACAGAGAAAAGATTTTCATTGTTAAAATTGCTGTGCGTTGTTACCTGAGCACTGGAGCTGAATTCAATATGCCTTGGCAAAGAATTACCGACTCCGTACTCTGTTTGCTATAAGGTGTGTGTGTATGTATGTCAAGTTAAACTGGAATCAAGCATGGCGAAAAGGGCCTTCATGAGGAAACGTCATATTAGCACTCAAGTTATGCAGCGAAGGAGGCCATTTAGCATCTGAGATCCTGGAGGGCCTCTGCTGCCTCTGTCTCAAGAGCTGTATGTCTTTTATAACTCACTGCCTTCATGGGTAAGTGACAGGAAACTTGAAAAATATTGACAGGAAATGATTTTTACAAAGCCCTTGATTTCCTACTCTTGTTTCGAGATATGTTTACATGGGTGAATCTGCAAGGTCATATTTTGTGCCCAGATTGTTGTGTGTATTTTTTGATGCCACATCTTTTGGTTTTTTTTTGTTCTTTTATTTTTGATCCAGGCTACTACTTGGAAGCTGCTTGATGCCAGGCACTGAGCTGATCCTACTTCCAACCAAGACAGCCTTGATTTCTGGATCTGTTGCTATTTTTCTGTACAGACATGTAAATAAATAAACTGTCAGATTTTTATCATCAATGTAATTAAATAATTTTGTAATAGTGATACTTTTTCATTAAATTTATTAACTTTTGAAACAAAAAGTGAGTTTTTAATTTCGATATTTAATGATGGCAAATGTCTGGACACGCAAACCATGTTTTCAGGGAGGGCAGGTAGAGAGAGAGGTATGCTGTTACAGCTGATATAATGCATAATAACAAAGATCATATGATACAAACAACACAATCTCTCTCTCTTTATCAATATTATTATGTGTCATTGCTCCTATTGTTTCTCCCAACCTCTCTGAGCTTTCCATCTCCCTGCATCCTCTCATTTGTAGAATCTTTGGGTGGCACGGTGGCACAGTGGTTAGCACTGCTGCCTCACAGTGGTTAGCACTGCTGCCTTACAGTGCCAGGGACCTGAGTTTGATTCCTGGCTTGAGTCACTGTCTGTGCGGAGTTTGCACGTTCTCTTCGTGTCTGCATGAGTTTCCTCCGGGTGCTCCGGTTTCCTCCCACAGTCCAAAGATGTGCGGGTAGGTGGATTGGCCATGTTAAATTGCCCCTTAGTGTCAGGGGGACGAGTCGGGTAAATGCATGGGGTTATTAGGATAGGGCCTGGGTGGGATTGTGGTTGGTGCATGCATGATGTGCTGAATGGCCTCCTTCTGCACTGTAGGAGTCTATAATTGTATCTAATTGTAAAACTCATTCTTTCTCGGGCCACAAAGCTATAGAAATCTCTCAGCCTTCTCTGTCTCCCTCTAGACGTTTTGCTTGTAATATAATAGTACTTCATTGGCTGTGAAGAGCTTTTGGTTGTCCTGAAGACTTCTTAAAAAATCTTTCATGGGCTGTGAAGCCAGCATTTGTTGCCCATCTCTAATTGCCCTTGAGAAGGTGGTGAGGTGGTGTCTTGAATCGTTGCAGTCTGTGTGGTGTAGGTACACCCACAGTGCAGTTAGGGAGGGAGTTCCAGGATTTTGACCCAGTGATAGTGAAGAAAGGGTGATATAATTCCAAGTCAGGAAGATGGGGGGAGCTTGCGGCTTGTGTTGTTCCCATGTACGTGCTGCCCTTGTCCTTCTCTGTGGAAAAGGTAGATTTGGAGGATGCTGTTGAAGGAGGCTTGGTGAGTTATGTGGTACAGAATGCTGCTGCTGCACACCCTAGCGATGTCTAGGGTGGTGGATGGTGTGCCGACCCAGTGGGCTGCTTTGGCCTGAATGTTGTCAGCTTTCTTGGGTGTAGTTGGAGCCGCACCCATCCAGGCAAGTGAAGAGTATTTCATCACACACCTGACTTGTGCCATGTAGATGGTGGGCAAGCCTTAAGAAGTCAGGTGGGGAGTTGCTTACTGCAAGGTTTCCAGCCTCTGACCTGCCCTTGCAGCCACAGTGTTTATCTGGCTGATCCAGTTAAGGTTCTGGTCACTGGTAACTCTTAGGATGTTGTTGGTATGGGATTCTACACGGTAACACTGTTGAATGTCAAGGAGAGATGGTTAAATCCTTTTTGTTTGTTATGGCCATTGCCAGGAATATACTGGATGCAAGCTATTTCTTTATTTTAAAGCAATGCATGATCTATCATGATGGAATTGACGTGAAGGGAGCAGTGAGTGACTGCATTTACCAGAACCTTCCCGATCTGGCTACAGGGGAGGGATATTAGGCTCACTGCTTATTTATACCTGCAGGTTTATCTGGTAGCAAAAGCCACAAGCTTTCTGAGCCTTAAGCTCCATCTTCAGGTGAGTGGGAATTCTGTTCACAAACAGGGCATATAAAGACACAAACTCAACTCACAGAACAATGGTTGGAATGCGAATACTTACAGCTAATCAAGTCTCAAAGGCACAGACAATGCAAGTGGAGAGAGCACCAAGACAGGTTAAAGAGATGTGTATTGTCTCCAGACAGGACAGCCAGCGAGACTCTGCAAGTCCAGGCAAGCTGTGGGGATCACAGACAGTGCAACACGAACCCAACATCCCGGTTGAGGCCGTCCTCATGTGCGCGGAACTTGGCTATCAGTTTCTGCTCAGTGCGCTGCCGTGCGCTGTGAAGGCCGCCCCGGAGAACGCCCACCCGAATATCAAAGGCCGAATGCCCGCGACCGCTGAAGCGCCCCCCAACAGGAAGAGAACAGTCTTGCCTGGTGATTGTCGAGCGGCGCCCATTCATCCGCTGTCGCAGCGTCTGCATAGTTTCCCCAATGTACCAAGCCTCGGGACATCCTTTCCTGCAGCGTATCAGGTAGACGATGTTGGCCGAGTCGCAAGAGCATGCACCGTGTACCTGGTGGACGGTGCCCTCACGCACTTGTTGTGTCGATGATCCGGCACGTGTTGCAGAGGTTGCTGTGGCAGGGCCGTGCGGTGCCGTGGTCACTTCCAAGGCCATCCCCACACCCCCACTTCTTGCCTTCAAGCGGCCGCACGGCCTCGAGCAGACCATTGTCCGCGGCGGACTGCCCGGCCTTCGGGAGGGCAGTGGCCACGGCGCCGCACGGCCCTGCCACAGCAACCTCTGCAAGACGTGCCGGATCATCGACACAGATGCCATCATCTCGCGTGAGGGCACCGTCCACCAGGTACACGGTACATGCTCTTGCAACTTGGCCAACGTTGTCTACCTGATACGCTGCAGGAAAGGATGTCCCGAGGCATGGTACATTGGGGAAACCATGCAGACGCTGCGATAGCGGATGAATGGGCGCCGCTCGACAATCACCAGGCAAGACTGTTCTCTTCCTGTTGGGGAGCGCTTCAGCAGTCGCGGGCATTCGGCCTCTGATATTCGGGTGGGCGTTCTCTGGGGCAGCCTTCACAGCGCAGAGTCGCTGAGCAGAAACTGATAGCCAAGTTCCGCGCACATGAGGACGGCCTCAACCGGCATGTTGGGTTCGTGTTGCACTGTCTGTGATCCCCACAGCTTGCCTGGACTTGCAGAGTCTCACTGGCTGTCCTGTCTGGAGACAATGCACATCTCTTTAACCTGTCTTGGTGCTCTCTCCACTCATATTGTTTGTGCCTTTAAGACTTGATTAGCTGTGAGTATTCGCATTCCAACCATTGTTCTGTGAGTTGAGTTTGTGTCTTTATATGCCCTGTTTGTGAACAGAATTCCCACTCACCTGAAGAAGGAGCTTAAGGCTCCGAAAGCTTGTGGCTTTTGCTACCAAATAAACCTGTTGGATTTCAACCTGGTGTTGTTAAACTTCTTACTGTGTTTACCCCAGTCCAACGCCGGCATCTCCACATCATATTTATACCTGCAACAGATCAAAGGTGAGCAGAATCAGCCAGTGCAGGTGAAGGTGCCTAAAATATTCTACTCAAAATGATTCAGCAGGTAGGTTTTTATTATGTAGTCAAGCTTCCATATTCTAAATAACTTAACCATTCACACACAAAAGATGCAATAATGTCAGAATATGTTGAATATAAAAAAGAATTGTCAACTACAAATGGAACTCTTCTGATTGACACTTGTGATGGGTTGTGAAGATGAGTGCACCCTTGTTACATTGAAAACAGGTTGGTCAGCTGGTGGGATCACCGTAATGGTGCGAGTGTCACCAAACTTTATTTTCTTTGTATCAGCCGAGGCTTAGTAGGTCACCGTGATAGGAGGAGGCTGATTCAAGTCCTACTGAGCACAAAAATTGAAGCTGATACTCGACTGCTGTACTGGAAGAATGTTGCACTTGTTGGCGATGTCATCTTGGGTGGGAATGATGGAAGCAAAAGGAAGAGTAGGAGAGCTCCCCCCTGGCCAACATTCATCCCTCAGCCAACCTGAAGGAAAACAGCTGAACTAGTTGTGAAAACACCGCTGTGAGAGCTCATGCTTGAAGCCAGTCCTGCTACGCATTGTGTCTGGATAGCCGCACAGGGTGGCCTTCCCCCCCTTCCTCAACTGGCCGGCTTTCCAGCAAAGGACAAACAAAATGCTCCAAAGACACTGTGATGCTGACCCTGAAAACACAGCAGCATTGTTGCTGGGTGAAACCTGCTACCAATTATTCCAAATGGCGACAATGCTTTGAGTCACTGTTTTAATGATGAGGTAGAAAAGGAAGTGAATCATGTTTCCCCCCCGCCGCCGCCGCCTTCTGGATCCCACTATCTTGTGGGACGTCCTGCCCCATGTGTTCAAATGAAGATTGGTGGATTGAGAATTGGCCTGTTCAGTTCCCACATGAAGACTCATAGCAGAAACATGCAACCCTGGAGTAGTAGATTTTATCTTCAAATTGTGGGTCAGTCTATACATAGGAACATAGGAATTAGGAGCGGGAGCAGACAATTCAACCCTTTGAGTCTGCTCCACCATTTAATATCATGGCTGATCTCATCATGGTCTCAGCGCCACTTTCCTGCCTGCTTCCCAAAGCCCTTTATCCCACTCTCCATCCGAAACATATCTATTGAATCTGCTGCACTCTGGGGCCGAGTTCCACAGATTCACAACCCTCTGAGAGAAGTAGTTTCTCCTCATCTCAGTTTTGAACCTACCGCCTCTCACTCCTTATTGGCACAGTGGTTAGCACTGCTGCCTCACAGTGCCAGAGACCCAGATTCGATTCCTGGCTTGGGTCACTGTCTGTGTAGAGTTTGCATGTTTTCCTTGTGTCTGCGTGGGTTCCTCCGGGTGCTCCGGTTTCCTCCCACAGTCCTAAGGTGTACAGGTTAGATGGATTGGCCATGCTAAATTGCCCCTTAGTGTCAGGGGGAGTAGCTAGGGTAAATGCATGGGGTTATGGGGATAAGGCCTGCGTGGGATTGAGGTTGGTGCAGACTCGATGGACTGAATGGTCTCTTTCTGTACTGGAGGATTCAATTGATTATATGATCTCTTTTTCTAGACTGTCCCACGTGGGGGAATATCTGTTCAATGTCCATCTTATCAATCCCCTTTAGCATTTTATATACCTCGATCAGATTCCCACTCATTTTTCTGAACTCCAGTGAGCACAAGTCCAAGCTATCCAACCATGTTCCTCGTACGACAGCCCTTTTGTCCCTGGAATCAATGTGGTGAACCGCCTCTAAACTATTTCCAGAGCTACCACATCCTTTTTCAAGTCAGGAGACCAAATCTGGACACACAATACGGTAGTGCCATCAATGTTTGTGGGGAGCTTGCTATGCTCAAATTTCGCCGCCTTGTTATGGGATGCGACCACACCTTGGAAAGGGCTCCATTGGCCTGTAAAGTGCTTTGGGGGTGGTGAAAGGTGCAACGGAAATGTTAAGTCTTTGTTGGTTTGAAAGAGGGAGGGGGTAACCAGAGTAAGGGAGACCGAAACTGGGCACATTATTGTAGTTCCATCAATGTTTGCGAGTGGCTTGCTGTGCGCAAATTGGTCACCGCCTTGTTACAGGGTGCGAAAACACCTCAGGAAAGTGCTTGGTCGGCCTTAAGATGCTTTGCGGGTGGTGAAAGGCGCTATGGAAATACAGATAAGTCTTTTGTTGAAAGGGAGGGGTGAGGGGTAGCCAGAGTAAGGGAGACCAAAATTGGGCACACTATGATAGCACCATCAATGTTTGCAGGGAGCATGCTATGAGCAAATTGGTCACCGCCTTGTAACAGGGTATGAAAATACCTCAGTAAGGGCTTGGTCACTGTTAAGATGCTTTGGGGGTGGTGAAAGGCGCTACGGAAATGCAGATGAGTCTTTGTTGGTTGAAAGGCGGCTGGGGACGTGGGTAGCCAGAGTAAGGAAAGCCAAAATTACGCATACTATGATAGAGCCAACAATGTTTGCAGGGAGCTCACTGCGAGAAAATTGGTCACCGCCTTGTTACAGGGTGCACTCAGGAAAGGGCTCGGTCGGCTTTAAGATGCTTTGGGGGTGGTGAAAGGCGCCATGGACATGCAGATAAGTCTTTGGTTGAAAGGGAGGGGTGGGGGGTAGCCTGAATAAGGGAGACCAAAATTGTGTGCACTCTACGGTAGCGCCATCAATGTTTGCAGGGAGCTTGCTGCAAGCAAATTGGTCGCCGCCTTGTTACAGGGTGCATGCAGGAAAGGGCTCAGTTGGCTTTAAGATGCTTTGGGGGTGGTGAAAGGCGCTACGGAAATGCAGATAAGTCTTTGTTGGTTGAAAGGCGGCCGGGGGGGGGGGGGGGGGGCGTGGGTAGCCAGAGTAAGGGAGACCAAAATTGGGCACGCTATGATAGCGCCATCAATGTTTGCGGGGAGCTTGCTGCGGGCAAATTGGTCGCCGCCTTGTTACAGGGTGCGAAAACACCTCATGGAAAGGGGCTCGGTCAGCCTTAAGATGCTTTGGCGGTGGTGAAAGGCGCTATGGAAATGCAGTTAAGTCTTTGTTGGTGAAAGGGGGGGAGGGAGACCAAGATGAATGTTGGGTTTGACAGGAATTTGCATTGCCCCCATGGCCATATGGGCAGGAATGGCACAATTTCACCCAGTAAACACAGTGCAAAACAAAATAAATCGGTCAATAATGGATCAAAGATGCCAACATTAAATATATATATATATATATATGAGTATGAATTGACTATATAAATATAATTGCTGGTACCTGGTGTCTGGGTGGCAGTTGGGCTGAGCGCGCGGCCCGCCTTTAAATGCCAGCTGGCCGTTGGTCGCGCGCACGCGGCCTAGCAGCGCGGCTGAAGCCTGCCGCTTTCCTGACGGCAGCTCTCCTTCTCCCTCTCCGAGGCAGGACGGTGACCGGCGGCGGCCACTTGCTTCGCTCCCTTTTCCTTCACGGGTCGGCCGCCATGAGCAAGAGGAAAGCGCCGCAGGAGACGCTGAATGAGGGGATCACCGACTTCCTGATCGGTAAGGGAAGGGCGTCGGAGCGGGATGGGGAGAAACAGCGGCCCGGGGCCGTGCCGTGCAGGGCCAGCCCTGTCCCCACACAATGGCAGGGAGAGACTGGTTAATTATTCATCATAATAGACCGGGGGAATGGCAGCCCTCAGGACTCTCCTGTCAGGGCGGTGAGAGCGGATGCTGATGTCTCTCTGTCTTTATCATCGTTACAATATTTACATTGTGTCTCCATCAGCTTCTAACATTGACCCCAATCCAAATCCTAAACACAGACATCCATATCCTAATCCTTAAACCCAGTCCTGAATCCTCAAACCCAGTCTGGATGTTAGCCCTGAAAATCCCAGCCCTGACTTTCAATCTGAAACCTGGCTCCTAATCCAAGCGTTAGCCCCGACTCCCAATCCCAAATCTGACTCCCAATCCGGACGTTACCCTGAATTCAAATCCAACCCTGACCCCCAGTCCAAACCCTAATCCTGAATTCAGTTCCGACCCTGACTCCCAATCCAAACGTTCACACTGAACCCAATTCCAACCCTGACTCCCAATCCGAACGTTAGCCCTGAATTCAATTCCAACCCTGACTCCCAATCCGGAAATTAGCATTTAAAATCCCAATCCTGACTCCCAATCCGAACATTAGCCCTGAATCTAGTTCCAACCCTGACTCCCAATCCAAACCCTGGTCCTGAATCCAGTTACAACCCTGACTCCCAATCCGAACGTTAGGCCGGAATCCAATTCCACCCCTGACTCCCAATCCGAACGTTGGCCCTGAATCCAATTCCAACCCTGACTCCCAATCCAAACGTTTGCCCTGAATTCAATTCCAAACCTGACATCCAATCCGGAAATTAGCGCCGAAAATCCCAACCCTGACTCCCAATCCGAACATTAGTCCTGAATCCAGTTCCAACCCTGACTCCCAGCCCGAACGTTCACCCTGAATCCCATTCCAACCCTGACCCCCAATCCGAACGTTCGCCCTGAATTCGATTCCAAACCTGACTCCCAATCCGGAAGTGAGCACCTTAAATCCCAACCCTGACTCCCAATCCAAACATTAGTCCTGAATAAAACTATGTTTTGTGTCTTAGGCTGCACTCCCTTTTTGTTTTCCTCAAAAACCTTTTATTGGTGTTCTGTTTGCACTTCAGTCCCACGCTCCTGATCTACGGGCACCTGGTGCGGAGAGGGGAGGGTCGGGATGGTGACCTCCTCGTGAACCTGCTCCTGGGCCTGGTGAAACGCACCATTTACAGGTCCAGGCAGTGGGCGATCGAGGGGGCCGTCCATCCTGACTGTCTGCCCCTCTACCGCGGCCAGGTGTCCCTGGAGAGGGAGCATGCGGTGTCCACGGGCACAGTTGACGCCTTCCGCCCCCGATGGGCACTGCAGGGATTGGGGTGCGTTATCGACCCTAATAATCACATTATGATTTGATGTTTTTAAGTTTCCTTTGTACTTTGATTTTTGTTCGGGCTGTTCCCCCTCCTTTTGGGGAGCTGCCCCTTTTTCTTTGTCCTGACTTAATTTGAGTTTGTTTATTTGGTTTGACCTTAAAAGAGGCCGGTTCCAACCCTGACTCCCAATCCGAACCCTAGCCCTGAATGCAATTCCAATGCTGACTCCCAATCCGAACATTCGCCCTGAATCCCATTCCAATCCTGACCGACAATCCGAACATTGGCCCTGAATCCTATTCCATTCCTGTCCCCCAATCCGAACGTTCGCCCTGAATCCAATTCCAAACCTGACTCCCAATCCGAACGTTCGCCCTGAATCCAGTTCCAACCCTGACTCCCAATCCGAACCCTAGCCCTGAATTCAGTTCCAAACCTGACTCCCAATCTGGAAATTAGCGCCTAAAATCCCAATCCTGACTCCCAATCCGAACATTAGTCCCGAATCCAGTTCCAACCCTGACCCTTAATCCAAACCCTAGCCCTGAATCCAGTTCCGAGCCTGACTCCCATTTCGAACGTTGGCCCTGGATCCAATTCCAGCCTGACTCCCAATCCGAACATTAGTCCTGAATCCAGTTCCACCCCTGACTCCCAGTCTGAACGTTCGCCCTGAATCCCATTCGAACCCTGACCCCCCAATCCGAACATTCGCCCTGAATCCAGTTCCAACCCTGACTCCCAGTCCGAACGTTCGCCCTGAATCCCATTCGAACCCTGACCCCCCAATCCGAACATTAATCCTGAATCCAGTTCCACCCCTGACTCCCAGTCCGAACGTTCGCCCTGAATCCCATTCGAACCCTGACCCCCCAATCCGAACATTCGCCCTGAATCCAGTTCCAAACCTGACTCCCAATCTGAATCCTAGCCCTGAATCCAGTTACAACCCTGACTCCCAATCCGAACCCTACCCTGAATCCAATTCCACCCCTGACTCCCAATCCGAACGTTGGCCCTGAATCCAGTTCCAACTCTGACTCCCAATCCGAACATTAGACTTGAATCCAGTTCCTACCCTGACCCCCAATCCGAACCCTAGCCCTGAATCCAATTCCAACCCTGACTCCCAGTCCGAATGTTAGGCCGGAATCCAATTCCACCCCTGACTCCCAATCCAAACGTTTGCCCTGAATTCAATTCCAAACCTGACTCCCAATCCAGAAATTAGCGCCGAACATCCCAACCCTGACTCCCAATCCGAACATTAGCCCTGAATCCAGTTCCAACTCTGACCCCCAATCCAAAACATAGCCCTGAATCCGGTTTCGACCCTGACTCCCATTTCGAACATTGGCCCTGAATCCAATGCCAGCCCTGACTCCCAATCCGAACATTAGTCCTGAATCCAGTTCCAACCCTGACCCCCAATCCGAACGTTCGCCCTGAATCCAGTTCCAAACCTGACTTCCAATCTGAATCCTAGTCCTGAATCCAGTTACAACCCTGATTCCGAATCCTAGCCCTGAATCCAGTTTCAACCCTGATTCCTAATCCGAACGCTAGCCCTGAATCCAGTTCCAACCCTGACTCCCAATCCAAACGTTTGCCCTGTATCCAATTCCAAACCTGACTCCCAATCCAGAAATTAGCGCCGAAAATCCCAACCCTGACTCCCAATCCGATCATTAGCCCTGAATCCAGTTCCAACCCTGAGTCCCAGTCCGAACGTTCGCCCTGAATCCCATTCTAACCCTGACCCCCAATCCGAATGTTCGCCCTGAATCCAGTTCCAAACCTGACTCCCAGTCCGAACGTTCGCCCTGAATCCCATTCTAACCCTGACCCCCAATCCGAATGTTCGCCCTGAATCCAGTTCCAAAACTGACTCCCAATCTGAATCCTAGTCCTGAATCCAGTTACAACCCTGATTCCGAATCCTAGCCCTGAATCCAGTTCCCACCCTGACTCCCAATCCGGACCCTAGTCCTGAATCCAGTTACAACCCTGATTCCCAATCTGAACGTTCGCCCTGAATCCAGTTCCAAACCTGACTCCCAATCTGAATCCTCGTCCTGAATCCAGTTACAACCCTGATTCCGAATCCTAGCCCTGAATCCAGTTTCAACCCTGATTCCTAATCCGAACCCTAGCCCTGAATCCAGTTCCAACCCTGACTCCCAATCCAAACGTTTGCCCTGAATTCAATTCCAACCCTGACTCCCAATCCAGAACATTAGACCTGAATCCAGTTCCAACCCTGACCCCAATCTGAACCCTAGCCCTGAATCCAATTCCGACCCTGACTCCCAATTCGAATGTTAGCCCTGAATCCAATTCCAACCCTGACTCCCAATCTGAAAGTTAGTTCTGAATCCAATTCCGACCCTGACTCCCAATCCGAATGTTAGCCCTGAATCTGGTTCTAATCCTGACTCCCAATCTGGACGTCAGTCCTGAATCCAAATCCAACCCTGACTCCCAATCCAAACCCTAATCCTGAATCCAGTTCCGACCCTGACTCCCAATCCAAACCCTAATCCTGAATCCAGTTCCAAACCTGACTCCCAATCTGAACGTTTGCCCTGAATCCAGTTCCAAACCTGACTCCCAATCCAGACGTTGGCCCTGAATTCAATTCCAAACCTGACTCCCAATCCGGAAATTAGCATCTAAAATCCCAATCCTGACTCCCAATCCGAACATTAGCCCTGAATCCAGTTCCAACCCTGACCCCCAATACAAACCCTAGCCCTGAATCCAGTTCCAACCCTGACTCCCAATCCAAACCCTAGTCCTGAATCCAGTTACAACCCTGATTCCCAATCCGAACACTAGCCCTGAATCCAATTCCACCCCTGACTCCCAATCCGAACGTTAGGCCGGAATCCAATTCCACCCCGACTCCCAATCCGAACGTTGGCCCTGAATCCAATTCCACCCCTGACTCCCAATCCGAACGTTAGGCCGGAATCCAATTCCACCCCTGACTCCCAATCCGAACGTTGGCCCTGAATTCAATTCCAAACCTGACTCCCAATCCGGAAATTAGCGTCGAAAATCCCAACCCTGACTCCCAATCCGAACATTAGTCCTGAATCCAGTTCCAACCCTGACTCCCAGTCCGAACGTTCGCCCTGAATCCCATGCCAACCCTGACCCCCAATCCGAACATTCGCCCTGAATCCAGTTCCAAACCTGACTCCCAATCTGAATCCTAGTCCTGAATCCAGTTACAACCCTGATTCTGAATCCTAGTCCTGAATCCAGTTACAACCCTGGTTCCCAATCCGAACCCTCGCCCTGAATCCAATTCCACCCCTGACTCCCATTCCGAACGTTAACCCTGAATCCAGTTCCAACCCTGACCCCCAGTCCGAATGTTAGGCCGGAGTCCAATTCCACCCCTGACTCCCAATCCGAACCCTAGCCCTGAATCCAATTCCAACCCTGACTCCCAGTCCGAATGTTAGGCCGGAGTCCAATTCCACCCCTGACTCCCAATCCAAACATTTGCCCTGAATCCAATTCCAAACCTGACTCCCAATCCGGAAATTAGCGCCGAATATCCCAACCCTGACTCCCAATCCGAACATTAGTCCTGAATCCAGTTCCAACCCTGACTCCCAATCCGAACGTTCGCCCTGAATCCAGTTCCAAACCTGACTCCCAAACTGAATCCTAGTCCTGAATCCAGTTCCAACCCTGATTCCGAATCCTAGCCCTGAATCCAGTTCCCACCCTGACTCCCAATCCGAACGCTAGTCCTGAATCCAGTTACAACCCTGATTCCCAATCCGAACGTTCGCCCTGAATCCAGTTCCAAACCTGACTCCCAATCTGAATACTAGTCCTGAATCCAGTTTCAACCCAGATTCCTAATCCGAACCCTAGCCCTGAATCCAGTTCCAACCCTGACTCCCAATCTGAACCATAGCCCCGAATCCAATTCCGACCCTGACTCCCAATCTGAACGTTTGCCCTGAATTCAATTCCAAACCTGACTCCCAATCCGGAAATTAGCGCCGAAAATCCCAACCCTGACTCCCAATCCGAACATTAGCCCTGAATCCAGTTTCAACCCTGACCCCCAATCCAAACCCTAGCCCTGAATCCAGTTCCGACCCTGACTCCCAATCTGAACGTTCGCCCTGAATCCAGTTCCAAACCTGACTCCCAATCCGAACATTAGTCTTGAATCCCGTTCCAACCCTGACTCCCAGTCCGAACGTTCGCCCTGAATCCCATTCTAACCCTGACCCCCAATCCAAACGTTCGCCCTGAATCCAGTTCCAAACCTGACTCCCAATCTGAATCCTAGTCCTGAATCCAGTTACAACCCTGATTCTGAATCCTCACCCTGAATCCAGTTCCCACCCTAACTCCCAATGCGAACCCTAGTCCTGAATCCAGTTACAACCCTGATTCCCAATCCGAATCCTAGCCCTGAATCCAATTCCACCCCTGACTCCCAATCCAAACATTGGCCCTGAATCCAATTCCAACCCTGACTCCCAATCCGAACATCAGACCTGAATCCCATTCCAACCCTGACCCCCAATCCGAACGTTCGCCCTGAATCCAGTTCCAAACTTGACTCCCAATCTGAATCCTAGTCCTGAATCCAGTTACAACCCTGATTCCGAACCCTAGCCCTGAATCCAATTCCACCCCTGACTCCCAATCCGAACCCTGGCCTGAATCCAATTCTAACCCTGACTCCCAATCCGAACGTTGGCCCTGAATCCAGTTACAACCCTGACTCCCAGTCCGAATGTTAGGCCAGAATACAATTCCGACCCTGACCCCCAATCCGAACGTTCGCCCTGAATCCAGTTCCAAACTTGACTCCCAATCTGAATCCTAGTCCCGAATCCAGTTACCCAACCCTGATTCCGAACCCTAGCCCTGAATCCAATTCCAACCCTGACTCCCAATCCAAACGTTTGCCCTGAATTAAATTCCAAACCTGACTCCCAATCCAGAAATTAGCGCCGAAAATCCCAACCCTGACTCCCAATCCGAACATTAGCCCTGAATCCAGTTCCAACCCTGACCCCCAATCCAAACCCTAGCCCTGAATCCAGTTCCGACCCTGACTCCCATTTCGAACATTAGTCCTGAATCCAGTTGCAACCCTGACTACCAGTCCGAACGTTCGCCCTGAATCCCATTCCAACCCTGACCCCCAATCTGAACGTTCGCCCTGAATCCAGTTCCAACCCTGACTCCCAATCCGAACCCTGGCCTGAATCCAATTCCAAACCTGACTCCCAATCTGAACGTTAGCCCTGAATCCAATTCCAACCCTGACTCCCAATCCGAATGTTAGCCTTGTATCCAATTCCAACCATGACTCCCAATCCAAACCCTAGCCCTGAATCCAATTCCGACCCTGACTCCCAATCTGAACCCTAACCCTGAACTCCATTCCAATCCTGACTACCAATCCAAACCCTAGCCCTGATTCCCAATCCCAAACCTGACTCCCAATCCATATGCTAGCCCTGAACTCAATCCCAGGCCTGAATCCCAATCCGAACGTTAGCCTTGAACTCAATCCCAACCCTGAGCCCAGTCCTAACCCTGGTCCTCAAACCAATCTGAAAACCAGTCCTGAACCCAATCTTGACTCCCAATCCGAATATTAGCCCTGACTCCCAATCCCAACTGTGACTCCCAATCCGCACGCTAGCCCTGAACTCAACCCCAGACCCTCCTGAACTTGAGACTTAATTTTAACCCAAACCTAACTCTAAACCCAATCGAAACCATATGCCCTTATTAGATTTATGGTAAGAATTGGGTTCAATACTAATGTTTGAATTGGGGTCAGGGTTGGGATTGAATTCAGGGCTAGAATTGGATTTATGTTTGGGTTGGGTTTAAGGCTAACGTTCTGATTGGGGTTAGAGTTAGGATTGGGTTTAGGGCTAATATTCGGCCTGGGTTCGTAGTTAAGATTATATTTAGGACTAAAGTTTCTGATTGGGTCAGGGTTAAGGACTAAAGGTTTAGGGGTATTGTTCAGATTTGAGTCAGGGTCAAGATTGGGTTTAGGGCTAATGTTCAGATTGGTGTCCGGGTTCAGATTGGTGTCCGGATTAAGATTGGGTTTAGGGCTGGTGTTTTTGATTGGTTTCATGATTAAGGTTGGATTTAGAGCTAATGTTCCGATTTGGGTCAGGGTTAAGGACTAAAGGTTTAGGGGTATTGTTCAGATTTGAGTCAGGGTCAAGATTGGGTTTAGGGCTAATGTTCAGATTGGTGTCCGGGTTCAGATTGGTGTCCGGATTAAGATTGGGTTTAGGGCTGGTGTTTTTGATTGGTTTCATGATTAAGGTTGGATTTAGAGCTAATGTTCCGATTTGGGTCAGGGTTAAGATTATGTTTTAGGGCTAGTGTCTCTGATTGGGGTCAGGGTTAAGATTGGGTTTAGTGCTAGCATTTCTAATTGGAGTCAGGATTAAGATTGGTATAAGGACTAACGTTTATGACTGAAATCAAGGTAGAATTGGGTTTAGGGTAAAGTTGGGTTTCGGGCTCGAGTTCAGATTGATGTAATTTCAACGTTTCATGCAACCTCAAGAGTGTGCTCCAGCCATAGCCCTTTAACTGCACCCCATCCCCAGACTCTAACTCAAGATCATGGGGTGTCAGTAGTGGAACCATAAAATCTCTGCAGTGCAGAAAGAGACCATCTGGCCCATCGAGTCTGCACTGACTCTCCGAAAGAGCATCTTACACAGGCTCACCTCCCCGCCTATTCCTGTAACCCTGTGCATTTACCATGGCTTATCCACCTAACCTACACATCTTTGGACTGTGGGAGGGAACCAGAACATCTGGAGGAAACCCACGCAGACACAAAAAGAACATGCAAACTCCACACAGACAGTCACCTGAGACCGGAATCGAACCCAGGTCCGTCGGCAGCATGTGAGGCAGCAGTGCTAACCACTGTACCACCCTGAATTCATGTGGCATCGATAGTGTGTCCCAACCTTAATACTAAATCACATGGGGTGGGATTTTCCAGCCTCGCTCGCCCCCAAACCAGAAAATCCCGCCCGAGGTCAACGGACCTTTCTGTGGCGGGCGAGATGGTAGAGTTCCGGCCAGTGTAAAGAAGAGCCACAAAGTGTTTCTTGGCATTAAATGATTGCAATATGAGGAAAGTCTGAGGCCCTTAAAACTTGAAAGTAGTAACTGAAAGGAGATCTGATAAAAATGTACCAAATATTAAACAAGGTCAAACAAGAGGCATGAGTTAAAACCAGTTGTGGTAATGTGGCACCTTTAAGGGCCAATCCTTTGAGGGCCATGGGATCGAGCCGGACCCCATGGAGAGGCCTCACTGGAAGCCAAGCCAAGATTGCACGCCCTGGGGAGGAATCCCAGTTGGAGCCAGAGAAGAGAGTAGATGTGTATTGCAGTTCTATCAGACCCTGAATTGTATATTATATGTTTATATCATAGAAACCCTACAGTACAGAAAGAGGCCATTCGGTCCATCGAGTCTGCACCGACCACAATCCCACCCAGGCCCTACCCCCATATCCCTACATATTTTACCCACTAATCCCCCTAACCTACGCATCTCGGGACACTAAGGGGCAATTTTAGCATAGCCAATCAACCTAACCCACACATCTTTGGACTGTGGGAGGAAACCGGAGCACCCGGAGGAAACCCACACAGACACGAGGAGAATGTGCAAACTCCACACAGACAGTGACCCAAGCCGGGAATCGAACCCAGGTCCCTGGAGCTGTGAAGCAGCAGTGCTAACCACTGTGCTACCGTGCCACCCCTTGTTAATAAATCAATTGTTGCTTGAAGTCACATCGAGTCTTCAAAGTTGCCACACCAGTGAAGAGAAAATTTGGGATTGTTGACAGGAAAAGATACTCTTAAGGCAAATAGTGTGATATGCTCTTGAAACTTATTTTTTATTCAGATGGAGTAGTGGAAGCAAAACCTTAGATTTATTGAGGACCTTAAAATGATGCAAGTTTATTTATTATTGTCACAAGTAGCCTTACATTAGCACTTCAGTGAAGTTACTGTGAAAATCCCCTAGTTGTCACACTCCGGCACCTGTTTGGGTACACTGAGGGAGAATTTAGCATGGCCAATGCACCTAACCAGATGGGGCGGCACGGTGGCACAGTGGTTAGCACTGCTGCCTCACAGCGCCAGTGATCCGGGTTCAATTCCAGCCTCGGGTCACTGCCTGTGTGGAGTTTGCACATTCTTCCCATGTCTGTGTGGGTTTCTTCCGGGTGCTCCGGTTTCCTCCCACAGTCCAAAGATGTGTGGGTTAGGTTGATCGGCCATAGTAAATTGACCCTGGTGTCAGGGAGATTAGCAGGGTAAATATATGGGGTTACGGGAATAGGGCCTGGGCGGGATTGTGGTCGGTCCCGACTCGATGGGCCGAATGACCTCTTAGTGCACTGTAGCAATTCTATGATCTCGCAATCTGTGGGAGGAAACCAGAGCACCCAGAGGAAATCCCCCATGCAGACAATGTGCAGACTCCACACAGACAGTGATCCGAGGCCGGAATTGAACCCAGGTCCCTAGCACTGTGAGGCAGCAGTGCTAACCACTGTGCCACCATGCCACAGTGAGCTGCAGTGCGAAATATAAGCTTTTCTTTATTCTGGCTGGACAGATTAAGGTGAGTTGAATGGTATCCTTGATTTATATTTATTGAATGTTCCTTCTTGAAAAGAAATATCAGTGCAATGAGTTTTTTGAATAATAACTCACACATTTGTTTTCTGCAGAACTTGCTAACTTTGAGAGGAATGTGAACCGAGCGATGCACAAGTACAATGCATACAGGTAAATGTGAATGCTTGTGAGAATCCGGATAAAAGGATTATTTCCCCATTATTATTCAGGGACTCAGACATAATGCTGGCTCCCTCAGTGAGGCTCAGTTCATCACCCATCAGGTGGTGGCTCCAGATGAACTCAGCATGCATTCTTGGCACACGTAGTGGGGGTGATTTTGTGCCTGTGTTTGCCGTCAGCGAGAACAGCGACACGGGCACAAAATCTCTCTGGCAAGATCAATTCTCGATTGTCCCCAGCCCCTCGCCGGTGATGTAGTACACTTTAATAAATTTACATATTATTAAAGGGCCTACACACCACATGATCTCCCTCAATGAATATTCAAACCTTGCCGATTTTGGTGAGCTTCATAACAGCTTTACGAAGATGGGAAACGGTTGAGGGGATTCCACTGGGGGCGCCAAAGTCACTATAGCCCCTGAGGAGGGAGAGGGGCGTGCCTGGTCACTGTCCCCTGGCACAAGTTGGTGCCGCCAGGAGGCCCTCTGGGGAGCCCAATTGGGGAAGGGGTTTTTCCATTATGTGCAGTGCGGGGTAAAGCATCAAGACCTTTTGAAATGGGGACTTGGCGGGGTGGTTGGGGGGGGGGGGAAGCGGCAGTGGTTGTGGGTGGTGGGAGAGTCCCCAATAATTATGCCATGAGGGAAGGAGCCTCTAATACCTTCATGGTGGGGGTGAGACTAGGGGGAGTTCACCGTCATTTCTGAATGGGACGACCTTTAAAGATGGTGCCCTGATCAGGCCCCACCCCACCAGACTGATGGCGTTTATCACACCCCCCCCCCCCCAGTTTGTTTTTGTCAGATTGGCTCAAGGTCTATCTGAAAACCCGATGGTGCATCTGGAGAGACACATACTGGTTTTCAGTCAGAATCTGACACTCAGACAATTATTGGAAAATTCTGTGCGGTCTCAGGCTTTTAGTAATGACTTGGACACAAGCAATAGATACCAGTGTGTAACCAGATTGAATACAGATTGAGAGTCAAGCTGTGAATAGACGATACAGGTTTCATTCTTATTTTGCTAGTCTGCAAATTAGATTAATGATCATTAATTGTATTTTTGAGAACATTGTGATTACCTGATTTTTATTCAAGACTCCTTTAGTATTAGCAAACACATGTAAAACACTTTCCAATGCAATGTTATGCAGTGACACTAACTGTTACTAACTACACATGGCCTGTCGGAAACAAAATAGTTCTTCCCAGTACTAATTTTCCTTTTTATTCTCTTCTGGTAGGAAAGCAGCTTCAGTCATTGCAAAGTACCCAACAAAAATCAAGAGTGGTGCAGAAGCTAAAAAGCTGGTAAGCACTTCCATTTTTGAAAACTTTTTTATCACTTTTAAAAATGCTTTACACCTGAAATATATTTGCTTGGCTTTACCTTAGCATTACTTAAATGATCTGAAATGAAAAGTGATTGCGTTATGTGCCCAAAAAACCGTTCTTTACACATGTAGAAGAATTTTTTTAAAAATGGAGTGAACTCCAGGAGCAAATCCTGCTGAAAGGGCACGACGTGGCCATTATTGAAACATAGAGTCATAGAGGAGGTATACAGCACAGCAAAAGACCCTTCGACCCATCGCGTCAGCACCGGCCAAAGATAATCCACCTAATTATTCTGATCCCATTTCACAGTATTTGGCCCATAGCCTTGTATGCCTTGGCAGCGGAAGTGTACATCTAAATACTTATTAAATGTTATAATGTTATGCCCCCACCAGCCTTTCAAAGAACAAAGAAAATTACAGCACAGGAACAGGCCCTTCGGCCCTCCAAGCCTGCACTGACCATGCTCCCTGACTGAACTAAAACCCCGTACCCTTCCGGAGACTATATCCCTCTATTCCCATCCTATTCATGTATTTGTCCAGACACCCCTTAAAACTCACTATCGTATCTGCTTCCACTACCTCCCCTGGCAGTGAGTTCCAGGCACCCACCACCCTCTGTGTAAAAAAACTTGCGTCGTACATCTCCTTTAAACCTTGCCCCTCGCACCTTAAACCTGTGCCCCCGAGTAATTGACTCGTCCACCCTGGGAAAAAGCTTCTGACTATCCACTCTGTCCATGCCCCTCATAATCTTGTAGACTTCTATCAGGTCGCCCCTCAACCTCCGTCGTTCCATTGAGAACAAACCAAGTTTCTCCAGCCTCTCCTCATAGCAGTGAGTTCCAGACTCCCACCACTCTTTGGGTGAAAAAGGTTTTCCTCACATCCCTTATGAACCTCCCTTTAAACAACTATGAGGAAACCAAATATGATGTGGAGATGCCGGCGTTGGACTGGGGTAAACACAGTAAGAAGTTTAACAACACCAGGTTAAAGTCCAACAGGTTTATTTGGTAGCAAAAGCCACACAAGCTTTCGAGGCTCTGAGCCCCTTCTTCAGGTGAGTGGGAATTCTGTTCACAAACAGAACTTATAAGACACAGACTCAATTTACATGAATAATGGTTGGAATGCGAATACTTACAACTAATCCAGTCTTTAAGAAACAAAACAATGGGAGTGGGGAGAGCATCAAGACAGGCTAAAAAGATGTGTATTGTCTCCAGACAAGACAGCCAGTGAAACTCTGCAGGTCCACGCAACTGTGGGAGTTACAAATAGTGTGACATAAATTCTGATTCTAGGATCGCATGATAAAGACTCAGGAGGAAAAAAGCAGAAATATTTATGTGAAATAGTGTGACATAAACCCAATATCCCGGTTGAGGCCGTCCTTGTGTGTGCGGAACCTGGCTATCAGTTTCTGCTCCGCGACTCTGCGCTGTCGTGTGTCGCGAAGGCCGCCTTGGAGAACGCTTACCCGAATATCAGAGGCCGAATGCCCGTGACCGCTGAAGTGCTCCCCAACAGGAAGAGAACAGTCTTGCCTGGTGATTGTCGAGCGGTGTTCATTCATCCGTTGTCGCAGCGTCTGCATAGTTTCCCCAATGTACCATGCCTCGGGACATCCTTTCTTGCAGCGTATCAGGTAGACAACGTTGGCCAAGTTGCAAGAGTATGTACCGTGTACCTGGTGGATGGTGTTCTCACGTGAGATGATGGCATCTGTGTCGATGATCCGGCACGTCTTGCAGAGGTTGCTGTGGCAGGGTTGTGTGGTGTCTTGGTCACTGTTCTCCTGAAGGCTGGGTAGTTTGCTGCGGACAATGGTCTGTTTGAGGTTGTGCGGTTGTTTGAAGGCAAGAAGTGGGGGTGTGGGGATGGCCTTGGCGAGATGTTCGTCTTCATCAATGACATGTTGAAGGCTCCGGAGGAGATGCCGTAGCATCGACACAGATGCCATCATCTCACGTGAGAACACCATCCACCAGGTACACGGTACATACTCTTGCAACTCGGCCAACGTTGTCTACCTGATACGCTGCAAGAAAGGATGTCCCGAGGCATGGTACATTGGGGAAACTATGCAGACGCTGCGACAACGGATGAATGAACACCGCTCGACAATCACCAGGCAAGACTGTTCTCTTCCTGTTGGGGAGCACTTCAGCGGTCACGGGCATTCGGCCTCTGATATTCGGGTAAGCGTTCTCCAAGGCGGCCTTCGCGACACACGACAGCGCAGAGTCGCGGAGCAGAAACTGATAGCCAGGTTCCGCACACACAAGGACGGCCTCAACCGGGATATTGGGTTTATGTCACACTATTTCACATAAATATTTCTGCTTTTTTCCTCCTGAGTCTTTATCATGCGATCCTAGAATCAGAATTTATGTCACACTATTTGTAACTCCCACAGTTGCGTGGACCTGCAGAGTTTCACTGGCTGTCTTGTCTGGAGACAATACACATCTTTTTAGCCTGTCTTGATGCTCTCCCCACTCCCATTGTTTTGTTTCTTAAAGACTGGATTAGTTGTAAGTATTCGCATTCCAACCATTATTCATGTAAATTGAGTCTGTGTCTTATAAGTTCTGTTTGTGAACAGAATTCCCACTCACCTGAAGAAGGGGCTCAGAGCCTCGAAAGCTTGTGTGGCTTTTGCTACCAAATAAACCTGTTGGACTTTAACCTGGTGTTGTGAAACCAAATATACCAGTTTAAATAGTCTGCAGGAAAGATGGGGAAAATGGTAGAGGGGAGGGGAAGACTTAGTGGATAAGAATTAAATAATTTCAATGATAAGAGAGGATTTAAGAAGAAGTAAGAAGGCAGTGGAGAATTTAATAGTAGAATTAAGAAATATGTAGAAACATAGAAGATCGGAGCAAGAGGAGACTTTTTGGACCTTCGAGCCTGCTCCGCCATTCATCGCGATCGTGGCTGATCATACAACTCAGTAGCCTAATCCTGCTTTCTCCCCATAACCTTTGATCCCATTCACCCCAAGTGCTGTATCCAGCCGTCTCTTGAATACATTCAATGTTTTGGCATCAACTACTTACTGTGGTAACAAATTCCACAGGCTCACCACTCTTTGGGTGAAGAAATGTCTCCTCATCTCTGTCCTAAATAGTCTACCCCGAATCCTCAGACTGTGACCCCTGGTTTTGGATCCCCCACCATCGGGAACATCCTCCCTGCATCTACCCTGTCTATCCTGTTAGAATTTTATAAGTCTCCATGAGATTCCCTCCTCATTCGCCAGCAAAAACAATCCTAACCTAGTCAATCTCTCCTCGTACATCAGTCCCGCCATCCCCGGAATCAGCCTGGTAAACTTTCACTGCACTCCCTCTAGAGCAAGAACATCCTTCCTCCGAAAAGGAGACCAAAACTGCACACAATATTCTAAGTGTGGCCTCGCCAAGGCCCTGTATAATTGCAACAATACGTCCTTGTTCCTGTACTCAAAACCTCTCGCAATGAAGGCCAACATACCATTTGCCTTCTTTACCGCCTGCTGTACCTGCATGCTTACCTTCAGCAACTGGTGCACAAGGACACCCAGGTCCCGCTGCACACTCCCCTCTCCCAATTTACAGCCATCAGGTAGTAAGAGTTGGCAGCAGACCTCCGATAGAAGCTGTGAAGTGGCAAATGTATAAAGATTCTCGATTTAGATAAGACTGACTTCAACAGGATAGAACAGTGACTGTTCACAGTAAGCTGGGCATGTCTATTAATATCCAAAGTGGCAAGATTAGTGGGAAATGTTCAAGAAAGAATTTAATGTTATACAAAACCAAGTTATGCACCTAAGAGCTCTATTTGCCAAATAAAGCCATGAGCAACTAAAGAGGAAAGTGATAACATAAAATTCAGTGAGTTTGACCTAACTGCATAGCCCCATCTTAGTGCCATAACTCATAATATCTTGGGTTAATAAAGATCTATCAGTCTCAGAGTTAAAATTAACAATTGATATAACAACAATTGCAGTCTCTGAAAGAGTTCCAAAATTCTACCACTCTTTGTGTGTAGAAGTGTTTCCTAATTTCACTCTTGAAAGCTCTGGCTCTCAACTTAAGACAACGCTTCCCAGTTCTAGACTGCCAAACTGGTGGAAATTGTTTCTGTCTACCCTATCTGCCCCCCTTGATGTCTTGAAAATGTTGATCAAATCGCCCCTTTAACTTCGACATTCCAGGAATACACCCCTAGTTTGTGTAATCTCCCCTCAAAACATAACCCTTCAAGTCCAAGTAACATTCTTGTAAATCTCCACTGCCCTCCCTCCAAGAACAGTAGATCCTTCCTAAGGTGTGGTGCCCAGAGCCTCTCACAGTAACTCCAGGTGTGATCGAAACCAAGGCTTTATGCAGCTAAAGCACGACTTCTACCCCTCTAGTCCTCCAGGTACAAATGTCAGCATTCAATTAGCCTTTTTGATTATCTTCAGTACATGTTTGTGACATTTTAACAATCTTTCTGCCTTGACTCCAAGCCTCTAGCACAGAGAGACACCTTGGGGCCTTTGTATGCACATTTTTGAACTGTTTTGAAGGTGACAGGATAACTTGAAAAAACTGTTAAGAAAACATTTTGAGCTTTATTAACAACGGTAGAGTACAAAAGCAAGAATATGATGCTAATATTTTATAAACACTATATAGTCCTCAGTTGGAGTATTGCGTTCAATTTTTAACAAGGATGTCAAAATCTTTCAGAAGATTTTGTAAAATCGTACCAGAGATAAGGGACTTCAGTAATGTTGAGATAAACAAGAAGCTAAGTTTGTTAGCCTTATAACATAGAAGGTCATGTGGAGATTTGATACATATGTCTACAATCATGACCAGTTTGCTTTTGTAAATAAGGCCAAACTGTAACAAGGGAAGAAAGGCCTGTAACTAGAGGACATAGATTTAAGGTGATTGAAAAAGGTGACATGAGTAAGCCATTTTATTACTGGTTGTGGTGACCGTAATGACTTTAATCAGGCTATTGAAGTTGGCCGAGTAGAATACGAACTCCCTGATTAAGGGGGAGCATGCGGTGTCCGAGGGCACTGTTAATGCCTTCCATGTCCGTTGGGCATCGCAGACCCTGGGGTGCATTATTGACCCCTTCAATCACATTTTAATTTGATGTTTTAAGTTTCCTTTCCACTTTGTCTTTTGTTTTGGCCGGTTCCACTCCTTTTGGGAGCTGCCCCTTTTGAGTTGTCCCTAGGTTAATTTGATTTTGTTTATTTGGTTGGACATCAAAAGATGCCCCTGATTAAGGGGCCAATTGACGGGCCGATCAGGGAGACTTTACTTTGTATATAACCAGGAGTGTCAGTTCCTCTGGCACTCCCGAGGGTAGACTGCTGACTGACAGCACTCTGTATACTGCTGTTGGAATTGTAAATAAAGGGATTTTTGTGAAGGGACTTCTGCCTCCGTGAACTTATTACAGTGATGTAGAATGGATTGCCTGAATGTGGTGGAAGCAGATTAAAGGCTAACGTTCAAAAGGGAGCTGGATAAAATGTAAAGGTCAACATTTGTAGGTCTATGGGGGAAAGAGCAGGGGAGTGGGACTAATTGGGAAGCTCGACCAAAGAACTGGCACAAGCACAATAGGCTTCCTGTGTTATATCATTGTATGATTCTTCAACGGCCAGACTTCTCTTGTGTGCTCTTGGTAGCTCAGTGGTAGCACTCCCCTCTCTTGAGTCAGGAGGTTGTGGATTCAACGCACTCCAGCAACTTGAACACGTAACCTAGGCTGACACTGGTGCATCACCCTTTGGAAGTGCCATCTTTTGGATGAGACATTAAACCAAGGCTATGTATGTGTGCCCTACCATAAGAGGTTCCAGGGCACTGCTCAGAAAACAGCAAGCATAGTTCTTTGGGCCAGGAGTTAAATCTGAACCAACAACAATTAAATAGACTCTCTTGTTATTACACATTGCTGCTTGTGTGACTTGGTGTGTGAAAATTGACTGCCTTATTTCCTGCGTTTATAGCAGTGACTCCACTAGTACTTAATCGACAAGAAAGTCTTTTGAGATATTGTGCAAGGTGCTATATAAATGTGGTTCTTTTTCATGATCCCATCATCAATCTGCGTACTCTGCTCACAGTATCGGCATTCTGTCTGGCACTCTGCAATAGGCAGTAATGTGTATAAAGATGGATTGCTATGACTCTTTCAGTTTGTATTTTGCTTCCCTGCTTAGGAGAGAGTACTTGAGTTCCACCAGCTTTTTCTGAAAAAAATACCTGCTGGACATTTTCACCTTTGATCTTGGTGTGCTGGAACAAATTATATGAATGTAGTGCTACAGTGGGTGGCACAGTGGTTAGTACTGCTGCCTCACAGCACCAGGGACCCGGGTTCAATTCCCGGCTTGGGTCATTGCCGGTGCAGAGTTTGCACGTCCTCTCTGTGTTTGCGTGGGTTTCCTCCGGATGCTCCGGTTTCCTCCCATAGTCCAAAGATGTGCGGGTTAAGTGCATTGACCATGCTAAATTTCCCCTTAGTGTCAGGGGGACTAGCTAGGGTAACTGCGTGAGGTCATGGGGATAGGAGCTGAGTGGGATTGTGGTCGGTGCAGATTCGATGGGCTGAATGGCCCTCTTCTGCACTGTAGGATTCTATGAACCCATGATCTAGCTCATTATGGTCGTTCAATCCACATTTTTTTCCAAGTGTGAAAATTGCAGTCTTCAGCTTCTTCTGGCCTAATTGCATTGCATTTGTGTCTTGGAATAATTTGTTCAGTGCTCGCTTTCTAAGTAGGCAATTATTGTATTTGCAATATCGGAATGAAAATGCTGTTAATTCACAACAGCCTCCATTTCCAACACTTTTAGGAAGGAGTCGGTGACAGGATTGCAAAGAAGATTGATGAGTTCCTAGCAACAGGGAAGTTGCAAAAATTGGAAAAGGTACAGTGTGCATTTCTATGGCCTAGAACCCTTCAAGGTTACAATTCACTGAGTTTAATTTTTTGGAGGTGATTGATTGACGGGCTGATTGATGCTTTACATCAAAATAAGAAAGTATATCACCTTTTAAAAGATCACCATTGGCTAAGTAATCTTCTTTCACCACACGTTCTGATACTCCAGGTATCCTGGCCAATATTCATCCCTCACCCAACACCAAAAACAAATTATTTGATCGTTTTCACTTCTCTTGCTTTTCATATAAATTGGTCACCGCATTCCTATGTAACAACAGTGATTGCACTTCCAAGTCCCGGATTAGTTACAGAGCACTTGGGTATGACAAGTGCTATAGAAATACTGTTGTGTCTTCTCTTCCTTACTCCCCATGCTTGGCATTGCTGTTGATTTATCACATATTCTCATCTTTTATTTTAAATCTTGGAAGCTCTGCATTATGGGCCTTCATGCTTCTTACACAATTAAAAAAAATATCTTTTTGTCAGCCAACTGTACTTCATATTATAATTTATGCTTAGAATGCACAAGGTGTAACTACAAGTATGGGAGTATCCCCTTGCAAAGTGGCCTTCGTTCCAGGACACTTTTCTGGATTAAAAGATAATATACACTATGTTCCATTGGAATAACTCTCTTATAATGAATATTCAATTGGTTTATTCGTATAGTAAATCTGTTAAATGAGCATTCATAGTTAATGAATGTTCCTAGTCTGTGAAAATATCATTGTTTGCTAATGGCATTGTGATATACTGTGTCTTTAAGAAATCTACACATATCATGTTTCTTGTAAGGGGTATATTTAGAATTCAGCTCTGTTTTGCAAGGTGCCAATTTGTTTAAGAACTCTTTTAAATTGATCACCATTGGCTAAGTAATCTTCTTTCACCACACGTTCTGATACTCCGGGCATTGATCTGTTAGTACTCATTTTAGATCTGGAGTATTTATTTTAAGCTAAGCTAATGCATTTGTGTTTACTTAGGTTTCCCCTGGGTTCCAGAGTAGTTTTGATTCAGTTGATTGACAGGGACAGAGTCATGTGCTTAGTGGGAGGAGCTAAGCTTGCAGGGAAAACACTGTTTCTCTTTCATTTTTAAAACAAGCAGTTGCTGCCTGGTTCTGAAAGAAGCAAGATGTATCACTGCCTGTGTGGAGTTTGCACATTCTCCTCGTGTCTGCGTGGGTTTCCTCCGGGTGCTCCGGTTTCCTCCCACAGTCCAAAGATGTGCGGGTTAGGTTGAAAAAACCTAAAAAAAATTGCCCTTAGTGTCCTGGGATACGTAGGTTAGAGGGATTGGTGGGTAAATATGTAGGGATGTGGGGTAGGGCCTGGGTGGGATTGTGGTCAGTGCAGACTCGATGGGCCGAATGGCCTCTTTCTGTGCTGTAGGGTTTCTAAGATTCTAAGATCTCTCTCTCTCTCTCCCCAAAAGTGTTTTGAAAGCTCTTGGACTGTTAACTTAAGTATAAGTACATAAGTCTGTGTTTTTCTAACTAATTTTAAAGAGGGGGCTTAAGTCTATAAGAGGAATATTGCTTGAATTGGAGTTCACAGTGAGAATTTAGCAATTAAGGATTGTATCTTGACTAGTTTAAGTATTGTTTAGTTGTTAAAAGTTAAGCTAATTCATATTTGTTGTATTTAAATACAATTTGTTTTAATGAAGGCTTCCCTGTGTGTCAGTAGAATCTCACCTGGAATGAAACATTATATCCTCACAATGCCAAAATAGTAAATTGTTGGGGTCTAGTCTGACTTCATAATATTCCTTGGGGTTTCTGATCTGGTATCCTAACAGCATATAATAAATACCCAGTCAGCTGTCTCACCTGAATTCAGGATTAACTTCCATGTTAGCACTGTGCAGTTCCTAGGGATGTCTTATTCTGTGTCCTTTGTATTGTTACTAAGGATCATAATATTTGATGGGAGAAGGGCTCCCTTGAAGTGATGCATATGGGCATTGAATAAATAATTATTACTTACAAAATAATTATATTTATGAATAGTCAATTATTGATTGCAATGGAAATGAAATTATGCAAAAATGTTCTATTTTAGTTATTTCCCCACAATCAGTTCATAATATGTATTAAAAAAATTAACGATTTTTTTGATCAGAATTAATAGCCCCATTTCCCGCTGCATAGAATTTCACACCGATGCAACATTGCCCAGAGTACAAGGATACTTTCCTATTAACATTTATTCTGTTTGCCATCCTTTTCTTATTGTGTTTCAGTGTTGCCATTATAATATGGAATATTCTGTTCTGTTTCTTTTCCAGATTCGTCAAGATGATACTAGTTCATCTATTAACTTTTTAACAAGAGTGACAGGAATAGGGTAAACACAAAAGACAAGAACTTTTAATGTAGTGGAACTTGCGTTATCTACCAAAATGGAGAGGATCCCCACCCACTGCTCCTGGCTGTATCATGAGTACACTGAATTGAATCTTGTACATATGTCATGGCAGTGCTCTGAGTACAGAGCGATGACAGGATTGGCACAAATAACAAGAAATAATTGTTTTAAGTTTTATTTATTAGTGTCACAAGTCGGCTTACATTAACACTGAAATGAATCTCCTGTGAAAATCCCCAAGTCGCCACACTCCGGCCCCTGTTCGGGTTACACTGCGGGAGAATTTAGCACCTAACCAGCACATCTTTCAGACTGTGGGAGGAAACCGGAGCACCCGGAGGAAACCCATGCAGACAGGGGGCGGGGGGGAAAGAGTGTGCAGACTCCACATAGACAGTGACCCAAGCCGGGAATTGAACCCGGGCCCCTGGCGCTGTGAGGCAGCAGTGCTAACCGCTGTGCCACTGTGCCGCCCCAATTGTACAGCTTTAACAAAACATTAGCAAGTTATCAATTGGAGTAAAGTCTCACAAAGGATCCCCTAATCGGGAATACAGACAATTGGAGTGTGGATAATGAAAGTTCCACTGTTACTGTTTTCTGTAATACTCTGCTTTTTGGGTATCTTGAATGACCACAGGCATATGTAAATCAGATGTTTCTTCTCGGGTCTAGTGTTAGGTAATTTTTTTTTTCCATTATGTGTCGGTAATTTGGGTTGGGAGTTCAGTTTGGAGTTTGCAGATGATACAAAAGTTGACAATGTAGCAAATAGCAAGGAGGATTGCAGCAGACCTCAGGAACATACATGCAGACACATGGCGGAAGCAATTGTAAATGGATAAGTGTGAAAAGTGAGACATTTTGGGTTCAACAACCTGGCAAGACAGTTCTAAATGGTGCTATTTTGAGGAGGCTGCAAGAGCAGAGGGACCTGAGGTACATATTTACAAATCACTGAAGGTGACAGGGCATGATAAGGTGGGAAAGAAAACATGTTGGGATATTTGACTTTATAATCTGAGTGTTGAGGAATGCTGGCTGGTTAGGCCCCAGCTAGAGTACCGTGTGAAATTCTGGGCACCAAATTTCAGGAAGGACAGCCTTGTGGAGAAGGTAAAGATGAGATTGATCAAGTTGCTGCTGGGGATGAGGGAATTCGATTATGTGGAAAGATTGAAGAAGCTGCTATTGTTCTTCTCAGAGCAGAGAAGGTTAAGGGGAGTCCTAATAGAGGTATTCAAAATTACAATGGTTTTGATAGAGCAAGTAGGGACAAGCTGTTTCTCATGGCAATTAGTTCAGTAATAATAGGCCATAGATTTAAAATTGGCAAAGGAACTAGAAGGGGGTTAAGGTTTCTGAGGGTTGTTAAGATCTTAAAGAGACTGTCTGAAATCAAATTCCAGAAGAACTTTTAAAAGCAACTGTGAGAATTAATTTGCACTGTTATGCGGAATAAGCTGGGTGTGGGAACAAATTGGACAGAAAGAGGCAGCATCGGAACGACAGCCTCATTTTGAGATCCTTGAAAGAAAGATCCAGTTGTATGATTCATTCCTGCGGTAATAGGATTCTTCTTGTGTTTTTAGTACTCAGGGAGTCAGAGGCACTGAGAGCGAAAGATACAAAATACTGCAGATGCTCGAAATCTGCAAACTAAAGCAGAAAAAGAAGTGAACACTCAGTGGGTCAGGCAGCAGCTGTGGAGAAACAAGGATCAGTCAACAATGCAGGTCCTAACACCCATCCTGAGGGAAGGGATTTTGTTTGCAGTGATGTGATTTAAAAAAAAAAAATCTTTACGTCTCTTCTACGTAACTTTAACTGGTGGCACCAAGGAGATCTAGAGGAGGTTGTGAAAAGTAGTGGAAAGAAAGAAATGGAAGAAACTTCTGCAGCACACTGAGTTTCATCCGTGTATTTTTATTCAGCTTTATTTCGTCCAGTGTTCCCAGGAAGTATCTGAAAAGATGGGAAACAATCTTGGTACAAACCATAAGACATCGGAGCAGAATTAGGCCACTCAGCCCATCGAGTCTGCTCTGCCACTCAATCATGGCTGATATTTTTCTCATCCCCATTCTCCTGCCTTTTCCCCATAATCCCAATCCCCTTATTAATCAAGAACCTATCTATCTCTGTCTTAAAAACACTCAATGACCTGGCCTCCACAGCCTTCTGCGGCAAAGAGTTCCACGGATTCACTACTCTCTGGCTGAAGAAATTCCTCCTTATCTCTGTTTTAAAGGATCGTCCCTTCAGCCTGAGTTTGTGCCATCCGGTTCTAGTTTTTTCCACTAGTGGAAGCATCCTCTCCACATCCACTCTATCTAGGCCTCGTAGTATCCTATAAGTTTCAATAAGATCCCCCCTCATCCTTCTAAACTCCAATGATTACAGACCCAGAATCCTCAACCATTCCTTGTACAACAAGCTCTTCATTCCAGGGATCATTCTTGTGAACTTCCTCTGGACCCCTTCCGAGGCAGGCACATCCTTCCTTAGATACGGGGCCCAAAACTGCTCACAATATTCCAGATGGGGTCTGACCAGAGTCTTAGACAGCCTCACAAGTACATCCATGCCTTTTGTTATCTGTTGATATTCATCCTGTTCCTTTTAAAAATAGCTGCTTGTAAGTATACATTGCCCTGAAGGTGGGAAAAAGTCATCCCACAGCACTTCACAGAAGTGTATTCAGACAACATTGAGACTGAACCAAACATCATGAGCGAGGCGAATAACAGCTTGGTGAAAGAGCTGGGTTTGAAGGGTGGTTTTAAAGAGAACAAGGTTTAGGGAGGGAATTTCAGAATGTAGAGCATCGACGGCTGAAGGGCTAACAGTGGCGTTGTGTATGATGTACAAGAGGCCAGAGTTGGGAGGACCACGTGGGTTTAGAAGGCCGTATGCTGGAAGAGGTTATGGAGAAAAGCAAAGCCCTGGAGGGATCGAAACACCAGAATGAAAACTTTAAATTTGAGATATTGAGGGATTGGAGAAGAGTCTCAGATGTATTTATGTTTACGAAGCTTACAATTGAAGGGTCCTATGGAAAGAGGTTTATTGTCATGGTTCTCACGAATGTTTTGGAAGTATTGGTCTGTAAAGGGAAGGTAGAGTCATTTCCTGCATTTTAGACATACTTTGCCTCCGAAAACTGTCCTGACATATGCTTCCATTCTACAGACCTGCGGCAGCAAGGAAATTTGTGGAGGAGGGAATCAAAACCTTGGATGGTACGTTTCGTGAGGCCTGTATATCTTTTCTGTCAAAATAATAAACATTTTGAATTTAGTAAAATTATCCATAAAGCCAGCTGCCCTATAAACTGACATACATTTGAAAATATTCCTTTTGATTCTTTACCATGCACAATATGCCATCCAAAGTACAGGGTATATGCTTTGCTTAATATAATCATAGAATCCCTACAGTGCAGAAGGAGGCCAATCGGCCTATTGAGTCTGCACCAAATCTCTGACTGAGCAGCTCACCCATCTTACCTAGCCCCATGACCCTACACATTTATCCTGCTGATCCACCTAACCTACACACCTTTGGACACTAAGGGGCAATTTGGCAGATCGAATCAATCTAACCTACACATCTTTGACTGCGGGAGGAAACCGGAGCACCCGGAGGGAACCCACGCAGGCACGAGGAGAACTTGCAAGCTCCACACAGACAGTCACCCAAGGCCGGAATTGAAGCCAGATCCCTGGCGCTGTGCTAACCACTGTGCCCCCTCGAGTGTTCTGTTGAATGATGGTTAAGGTATCTTAGGTTGTTTGTGGAAAATGCACAGCTATTATGTGTGTCTAAGGTGCTAAACAAACTGATGCTTATGTATCCACCTCTTGTGCTGGTATGTTGTTAAAATATAAATGCTGTTCGCTGTATGCAGTAATACATAGTGGAATAAGCTACTCGCCAGGGAGCATTTGTTTTATAACCCATTTTCACTCTTCCCTCTCTCCTCTTGACATTTAAACATGCAGTATGGAAACAGATTAAGCTTGCAAACCTTCTCAAGTGGCCACTCTTAATTAATGAGGTAGAATAATATGTTTTGCTACACTATTTAATTAAAAGAATCATAGTATTGTAGTGTAACACAGCCCATAATGTCTGTCAGCTTTTCTGTAGAGCTAAGCAATTAATCTCATTCCTCCACTCATCCCCAAAACTCTTTGTTTTCCCCCTTCAAGTATTTATTGGATTCTGAATTTGAATGTTACTATTAAAATTGCTTTAATGATCGTTTAAGACAGTGCATTGAAGATCCTCCGTCACAGGAAGCAGCATGTTATTCTTTACTCTATTAAAACTGTTTATGATTTTGAACATTTCTATGGAATCTCCTTTGGTCTAAGGAGAATTATCCCAGTTTCTTCAGTCCCTGCACATTCTTGATGTCCCTTACTGTGATACCATTCTAGTAATCTCTTCTTCATCCTCTCCAAGGCCTTGACATTCCTCCTAAATTATGATGCGCAGGATTGAACACAATATTCTAACTGCGATGAAGCCAGTGTTTTATAAAAAGATTAGCATAGCTTCATTACTTTTGTACTCTATTCCTATATTTATAAAACCCAGGATGGTGGTTTTTAACCATTTAACATCTGCCACCTTGAAAAAATTGTGAATATAAAGGATGTCTTTGTGCCTGCATTCCCTTTAAAATTATACCATGTAGTTCATATTACCTCCTTATTCATCCTTCCAAAATCTCTCACTTCATAGGAGAGACAGTGGCATATCGTGATAGTGTCACTGGACTGGTGATCTAGTGGCCCAGCTAATGCCCTGGGGCTTGCACTCCGATCCCACCATGGAATTTAAATTAAATTAATGAACAGAAAAAATATGGAATCAAAGCTCGTCTCAGTAATGGTGACCATGACAACTATCTGATTGGCTTAAAAACCCTTCTGGTTCACTGATATCCTTTAGGGAAGGAAATCTGTTCTCCTTAACTAGCCTGGCCTACAGGTGACCCGTAATGAAATGACCTTAAAGCCACTCGGTTCAAGGGAAATTGGAGGTGGGGGCTGTAACTGCTGACCTTGCCAGAGACACCCACATCCCATGAAAGAATAAAAAATAATTTCTCTCCATTAAATTTCACCTGCCATTTGTCTTTTCGTTTTACCCATCTGTGTACCTCCTCAAAAGATATGTTACTACCTTCCTCACTCTTTGCTATATTTCTGAATTTTGTACCATCTACCAACTTGTGCCCTTTATACCAAGTGCAGGTTAATATATATCACTAAAAGCAGGAACTCAGATATCTCCTTGGTACCCCTCACCCTCCACTCTTGCCTAGATTGCCAAGAGATAGCATCAGTACTGTTTTTCCGGGTAACAATAAAACTGTCTCAGGATAGACTTGTGATTAAACTGTGAATATATTGGCTTTGATGGCTGAGTTAGACTATAACTTTACTGACCTAACTCTTGGCAATTAAGTTTTTTTCTATGTTTTCAAGTGTAAATAAAAATGATTTGAAATTTAATGTTTTAATTTTTTAGATCTGAGAGAAAATGAACACATTCTAAATTATCATCAACGGATTGGCTTGAAGTAAGTTGTGGCGGAGCTGATTTTTCAATGTGATATAGTCACTGGGCAGAAGTTTGTAAAAGTCATTTAGGGTAGGTTTTAGTGGGATGAAAAACTGCCTTGTGGATACGTTCTTGTTTTGCATTGTATCTTGGGATGTTTCCAGATGTAATATTAAAAAATAGACACAACTTTGGACAAATTAACTCCTTCAAAATGCTCACCACTTCATGTGACAGCAATTTGAAACTTCTCGGGTTGGATTATACCTTTAAAACATTTGGAAGTTTTCAGTGAGACAGGTCGTTTGGCCTCTTTGAGCTTATTCCTTGCATAGTCCATCAGGGATTCTGTACCATCCACTTGGCAATTCCTGAGGCAGAAGACATTGGATTATAATAGCTAAGTTGGCGTGCTCATACATTTATTTGAAACATATTTTCTGGTGTTATCATTGAACCATGCAGAAAAATAGTTTGCAATGTAAATGTTTCTAACTAACATTTGTAACTAACTGCTATCATTTAAATTGCTTAGTATATTACAACCATATACAAGAATCAGCAGGATATAATTGCACCCTCGTGTTGCCAATCTTAACTCATTGGCGATGTTGCCATTCAGAGTCCATGCACACTAATGGTGTTGTGAATAAGTTAAAGTAAAGTCGAGGGGGTGCGATCTTACCAAAAAAGGTCTAAGTGCCGAATGAGGGTGAAAATGGGAGAGAATCGACCCCATTTTTTGGGTGAGCTCCCACACGCAATCGTACGGTACTTAGCGCAAAAAAAGAGGCAACGTGTGCTTCATGCCAGTAGGGAGAGTGGGCGGAGTCTATTCCCATCGGGAAGCTGGCTGCTGACTGCAAGGGGCGCTATTGCGCATGCCCCTTGATCTCTCAATATAGAAGCGTACACAGTGCACTGAGAGATCTGTCACTCTTTCCCCACCGTCCCCATCGCTGGCCTCCCTCGCCCATCGCTGGCCTCCCTCGCCCATCGCTGGCCTCCCTCGCCCATCGCTGGCCTCCCTCGCCCATCGCTGGCCTCCCTCGCCCATCGCTGGCCTCCCTCGCCCATCGCTGGCCTCCCTCGCCCATCGCTGGCCTCCCTCGCCCATCGCTGGCCTCCCTCGCCCATCGCTGGCCTCCCTCGCCCATCGCTGGCCTCCCTCGCCCATCGCTGGCCTCCCTCGCCCATCGCTGGCCTCCCTCGCCCATCGCTGGCCTCCCTCGCCCATCGCTGGCCTCCCTCGCCCATCGCTGGCCTCCCTCGCCCATCGCTGGCCTCCCTCGCCCATCGCTGGCCTCCCTCGCCCATCGCTGGCCTCCCTCGCCCATCGCTGGCCTCCCTCGCCCATCGCTGGCCTCCCTCGCCCATCGCTGGCCTCCCTCGCCCATCGCTGGCCTCCCTCGCCCATCGCTGGCCTCCCTCGCCCATCGCTGGCCTCCCTCGCCCATCGCTGGCCTCCCTCGCCCATCGCTGGCCTCCCTCGCCCATCGCTGGCCTCCCTCGCCCATCGCTGGCCTCCCTCGCCCATCGCTGGCCTCCCTCGCCCATCGCTGGCCTCCCTCGCCCATCGCTGGCCTCCCTCGCCCATCGCTGGCCTCCCTCGCCCATCGCTGGCCTCCCCAGATGATTACCGCCCTGATACCACCCCTCTCTCCCACCAACGAGGCCAGCAAGGCAATCAGGACAGGTCCCTAATTCCATCCTGGGCTCACTAATAATATTTAATTAAGAATTTAAATATTGCATGAACCCAGTTTTTCACCTCTCTCGTGATCTTGCCAGCTCGCCACACCGATCGACCAACAGGTAAGATGGCCCCCAAAATGTCACTTAAATCTGGAAAAAAAGCAATATGGGGGGGTGGGTGGGAGCTTTCGGCTGAGGAATTAGTCTATAGATTCTTGCAGTAATGAGAGCTCTCTCAAATTTCTGTCAAATGACTGATCTCCACAGGTACTTTGAAGATTTTGAAAAGCGAATTCCTCGATGTGAAATGGTGAAAATGCAGGTAAGGCAAAGGCAGCTCAGTTTGCCTATAACTGGGTAGAGTCTTGACATTTGTTAAGTTTGCACAATTGAGAAACTTCACTTAATAGATTGTGACTACTGACTTTGAATCCTAATGCACAGATAGTACTTTTAAAAAAAAGTAAAAGTTTATTTATTAGTCACAAGTAGGCTTACATTTACACTGCAATAAAGTTACTGTGAAAATCCCCTACTCACTACACTCCTGCGCCTGTTCGGGCACACTGAGGGAGAATTTGGCATGGCCAATGCACCTAACCAGCACGTCTTTCAGACTGTGGGAGGAAACCGGAGCACCCGGAGGAAACCCACGCAGACACGGGGAGAATGTGCAAACTCCACACAGACAGTGACCCAAGCCGGGAATCAAATCCGGGTCCCTGGCGCTGTTAGGCAGCAGCGCTAACCACTGTGCCACTATGCCGCCCTTTACTTGTGTGTGTAAGCAGACGTGCTTGCAGCTTCATGCTGAACACAACCTGCACGGTTGTTAGATGGTTGTTCCTTTCCTGCTTCAATCTTTCACAAAGCTGCTGACAAAAATTAGTATTTGCAGAGTCATAAAATCATCAAATAGTACAACATAGAAAGATACCATTCAGCCCATTGAGTCTGTGCTTGCTCTTTTGAAGGGCAATCCACTTCATTCCACACCTTTCTGCCTATATTACAAGAGTGACTACATTTTAAATATAGTTAATGAACTGTGGAGCACCTTGGGGCATTCTGAAGGGAGCTGTATCAATGAAAGTCTTTCATTGCTTCCTTCCATGCTTCCTATCTTCTCATCTTCCCTCCTTACATTTTTTTCTCCCTTCTTCTACTGTTCATCAATTATGCTCATCCAATTATCTTCTGACAGTTAGTGTTGAATCTGTTTCCAACACCGTATCAAGTAGTGCATTTCAAATTCCAACCAAACCTAATGTTGAACCAATGTTTTTCCTCATGTTGCCTTTGGTTCTTTTGCAAAGCACCTTAAATCTATGCTCTCTAGTTGTCTACTTCTTGGCCTTTATTTACTCTTATCTAAACATGATTTTGAGCACCTATATCAAATCTCCTTTGATGTAGGAGTAGAACTCCAACTTATCCAGTCTAGTTACGTAAATGGAATCCTTCATCCACTGAACCATTCTAGTAAATCGCTCCTGCACCCCTCCAGAGCTGTCATATACTTCCTAAAGTGTGGTGTCTAGAATTGGGGACATGACTCCAGCCGGGGGCAACCTCGTGTTCTGCACAAGTTTAGCACAGCTCCCTGACAGTTGCACCGTGCCGCTATTTATAAAGGCCAGCTCCTATGCACTTTGTTAACTGTTTTGTTAGCCAGTCCTGGAACCTTTAAAGATGGTGCACAAACATCCCCAAGTCTCTCTGTTCTTGCACCTCCTTTAGGATGCTCCTTAGAACCTATCTCTTGGACCAGGTCTACCCTAATATTTCCTTGTGTCACATCTTGCTTGATAATGTTCCTATGATTTGGGCATTTGCTATGTTTTGCTATATAAATGCAAATAGTTAGTGTTACAATAGTGATCATTTGTTTAAAGATGTGTACATTATATTAAACACAAATTGCAATTAAGTAGTGGCATGGAATACAATGTCAAAAATGTGAGGTTATCCACTCTGGTAAGAGGAACAGGCGTGCAAAATCTTTCTTAAATGGTAAGAGATTAGAAAGTGTAGATGTACAAATGATCTGGGTGTCCTCGAGTGACTCACTGAAGGCTAGCATGCAGGTGCAGCAAGCAATGAAGAAGGCTTGAATGTTGGTCTTTCTCGGCAGAGGGTTTGAGTGGAGGAGTAGTGAAGTCTTGCTTCAGTTGTATACAACCGTGGTTAGACCGCATCCAGAGTAGTGTGTGCAGTTTTGGTCCCCTTACCTTAGGAAGAATATTACTGCCATAGAGGGAGTGCAATAAAGGTTCATCAGAATTGGTCTTGGGATGGTGGGACTGTCCTGTGAAGAGAGATTGGGGAAACTGGGCCTGTATTCTCTAAAAGTTGTGAAGAATGAGAGGTAATCTCATTGAAAGCTGCTTATTTGGATTGATAGGATAGATTTGGGTTGGGTGTTTCCCTGCATTGAAGAGTCTAGAACCAGGAGACACAGTTTCAAAATAAAGGAGAAGCTACTTCAAGCCGAAATGAGGAGCATTTTTGTTTATTCAGAGGCTTGTGAATCATTGGAATTCTCTACCCCAGAAGGCTTTGGAATCTCAGTCATTGAATATGTTTAGAGTAGAGGTTGTCAGATTTCTAAATGCCAGTAACGGAAAGGGATATTAGTGTGGGAAAACGACATTGAACTGAATGATCAGCGATGATCATATTGAATGGCAGAGCAGCGTGATGGGCTGAATGGCTCACTCACACTTGTGGTTGTTTTGCTTTTGGGTCCAACTTTGTGCAGCTTGTCTATTTTTTAAACGGATGTATGCAGTATTGCGCAATAAACTATTAACCGTGGTAATTTAAAATGAAACACAGACCACAAATTGATTTATTCTAATAGTTGCACCAAACAGCAGCTTGAGAATTGCCTTTGATAATGAGCACACTGTAATGTGGTAGCATTTTGCAGATTCCTGAAGTGAAACATTTTCAGATTTAACAGTAGTGTAGGCATTGTGATTGCCGTAATTATCTTGATTTGCATTTGGACCCAAATTGAAAATCATTAATGCATTGAAAAATGAAGAGTCTTTGCTGACCACTCATTAAATCTGAAAGTGAATCTGAGCTACTTTAATCACCACAAATTTCTCTCCACACCAGTGGAAGAATAGCACATCACCCTAATGTGATATGCTTCAAAGTGTTCTCCACACATAGGTTAAGTTTGGAAGGACACAATCCAAAAATGTTAGGTGCTCTTCATATATTAACTGGATGTGTTATGACAATGTCACAAATCAACTGTTCCACTTTACTGAAAGGCCTGTTATATTTGGTATCCATTCCCTGCTTTCCCTTACTGGTACTGGTGAGATTGGGAATTTACTGCTGGGAACTGTGAATTGTAGCAGAATTGCACCCTGAGGCAAGAGCATGTTGGCCGGAGCAGCTCTTAACCATGCACTCCGCCTCTTCCTCTTGCAAATTGTAATTATTTTTTGCTTACCTTGACTCTTTAGGCCATAATTCTGCGGGAAATGGAGAAACTGGATTCAAACTTTGTCGCCATCATTTGTGGCAGCTTCAGGCGAGGTTGGTGCATGTTTTGATTGACTTTAGTCATTTAACTGGCAACTCTTTTGGATGGGTAATTGGAAGTGCCACTTGGAATGTACTGTAAAATTAATTAAATGTAAGACAGGTTGAAATGTAGGGTTTGTAATATGGAAGTCCCGAACATTTAGAGGGAGGGGGCACGGTGGCGCAGTGGTTAGCACTGCTGCCTCACAGCGCCCGGGACCTGGGTTTGATTCCAGCATTGGATGACTGTGTGGGGTTTGCTCCGGGTGCTCTGGTTTCCTCCCACAGTCCAAAGATGTGCAGGTTAGGTGGATTGGTCATGGTAAGTGCTCAGGGTGAAGTGGAGGTGAGGTCCTGGGTAAGATACTCTTTCAGAGAGTTGGTGCAGACTCAATGGGTTGAATGGCCGCCTCCTCCTTAGGCGTTCTATGATTCTATTCTATAAAAGCAATGGCTCAAAGATATATTAAATTTTGCCTGTGACTTTGCTGAGGAATGCCCGGCAGCGATGTCCTGAGGATGAGATAATTGGCCTCCAACAAACACAATCATCATCCTTTGTGCCAGCTATAATTCTGGTCAGTGAAGAGTTTTTCTCCTGACCCCAGTAATTCTGGTTTTAATTGGACTTCTTGATGCCACACTTAATAAAATGCCGCCTTTCTGCTCAGTCACTTTCACCTCACCACCGGAATTCAACTCTCTTCTCCATGTTTGGACCAAGACTCTAATGAGGTCTGGAGACAAATGGTCATGGAACCTAAACTGATTGCCAGTTAACAGCTTATTAGTAAGTGACACTTGATAGTACTGCCGATGATATCTTCCATCACTTTGCTAATGATTGAGAGTTGGTTGCAGGATATTAATTGGCGGGATTGGATTTATCCTGCTTTTTGTGAACCGGACGTACCTGGGCAATTTTCCACATTGTCAGATAGATATGGTATTGTAGCTGTGCAGGAACAGCTTAGCTAGAAGCATGGCTGGTTCTAGAGCACATATTTTCTGCATTACAGCCGTGGTGTTGTTAGGGTCCATAGGCTTTGTCATGTTCAATGCATTCTGCTGTTTCTTGATATGAGCTGGTATAACTCAAATTAGCTGATGACTGACATTGAAGGTGATTGCAAACAATTCAGCCTCGCCTTTCGCAGTCACATGCTGGGTTCTGCTGTAATTGAGGTTGGGGATGGATGTGGTATAAACAATAGTCAATATTCAAGCTTTAAATGTAGGTGATTCCTGGCCTTTGGTTGGGGGTGTTTGGTTCACCTGTGCAGCAAAGAGAATCATTTCATTGTGAGCAACATTTGTACAAATATTATCCACCAAAACTTTGGGGTGGGGGAGAGGGAGTTGATGTGCATTTTCACCATCACCAGCTAATCTTTACCTGTTTGCCATTTCTGTGTTTCATAGCCTGTTGAAAGCAGCGTCTGCAGTGCAGATCGGAAGGAGTCCCCTTCATTAATTTTCCCTTCATGTCTCTAGGTGCTGAGTCGAGTGGGGACATGGATATTCTTTTGACTCACCCAGACTTCACTTCAGAATCATTAAAAAGGGTGAGTTCTGATTCACTGAAATGCCCTTTCACAACAGCCATGATTTTGTGTGTTCACCGGTGTGCATGTAGCTTCGAATTGGCCAGCTGGCTTTGAAACCTTGAGCATCATTCGCCTTTTAACTGTGCAGCAATCTGACTTCTTTGATATCTTCCCTCACACGTGGAGCAATGTGCATCCACAGGTTGGTGTGGAGCATACACACCAGCATGGGCCAGTTGGGCTGAATGGCCTCTTTTTGTGCTGCAAATTCAATGCCTATTTGCATCTTGTTTATATATCCCTGTAAAACTGAGAATCGTTTGTAAGCTTGAATCAATGCATTGTATGCTATCATGTGACATACTCACTTAGGATCACACGGTGAAATCTTGCTGGTGTTTGTGCTGGCAGGATCTTGTGGTCCTGCCGATGGTGCACCTCCGCCGTGGGTTTCCCGGCAGCGAGGGGAGCATTCAACATTTGATTTGATTGATTTCTTATCATCACATGTATTAACATACAGGGAAAAGTATTGTTTGATTTATTATTGTCACATGTATTAGCATACAGTGAAAAGTATTGTTTCTTGCGCGCTATACAGACAAATCACACCGTACATAGAGAAGGAAAGGAGAGAGTGCAGGATGTAGTGTTACAGTCATAGCTAGGGTGTAGAGAAAGATCAGCTTAATACAAAGATCCATTCAAAAGTCTGACAGCAGCAGGAAAGAAGCTGTTCTTGAGTCGGTCGGTACGTGTCCTCAGACTTTTGAATCTTTTTCCCGACGGAAGAAGGTGGAAGAGAGAATGCCCGGGGTGTGTGGGGTCCTTGATTATGTCGGCTGGTTTTCCGAGGCAGCGGGAAGTGTAGATGGAGTCAAGGATGGGAGGCCCGTTGACAACACCTGCCGCCAGCAAGCAGCGCACCGCCTCCCGCCACCGCGAAATGCACCATGGAGGGGAAGAAAAATCCTGCCCATTACAAACTTGCAGCACAGAAGGAGGCCATTCGGCCCATTGTGCTTTTGCTTGCTGTTTGAAAAACCAGTCATGCTCAATCCCACTCCCCAGCTTTTGATTTTATCACACTTGCACAAGGGAATAAACTTTCTCTATCTACTTTATCAAAACCTCATCATCTTGAAATCACTGTTGGTCACTGCTGAAGCTTCTCTGTTCAACTGCTGAGGCTTAAACAATGATTAATAAAGTATATTAGCTTTTGTATTCAATTATTTATTTATAAACCCAAGTAAAGAAGATACTTTTTTCATCCCCTTAATTATTCGGTGGCACAGTGGTTCGCATTGCTGCCTCACAGCGCCAGGGACCCGGGTTCAATTCCCGGCTTGGGTCACTGTCTGTGTGGAGTTTGCACGTTCTCCCCGTGTCTGAGTGGGTTTCCTCCCACAGTCCAAAAGACGTGCTGATTAGGTGCATTGGCCATGCAAAATTCTCCCTCCGTGTACCCGAACAGGCACCGGAGTCTGGCGACTAGGGATTCTCACAGTAACTTCATTGTTCATTGAGGGACGAAAGGAACCAAAGCAGTATGTTAGAGGACCAACATTCTTCCACACAGTGCAGCAGCTAATGACTTGCAGTGCAATGCGAATGTGCCAAATGGCGGACATGGGAGCAAACAGGTCAAGTATTACAGGGCTACTGTGCTCTGTTGCCCCTGCCAAATAAGATGAGGCTGGGAGGAGCTCCATGAAAGTGGAAAGCTTGCAAAGATCAAGAGGGCAAAAGGAAGGGTGTGTGGAAAGTAACCCTTTTCATTTGTCATTTTATGCTTAGCTGGAGAATGGAAAATTAAAATCACTATAAATCTTTTGTCTGGAAATGTTTACCTACAAGTTTACCATTTTTTTAAAATTAAAAGATGTTTATTATGAAAGTTGGAGCAGCATTTTAAGGGAGAATGTTTTAGCAACCGAGGTCTCAGACTAACTGATTCTGACCATTAAAGCAAATCGTGCTGACCAGATTTTCATAAAAGCATGGAAGCCTTTTAGTTCAAGGGAATTTTTCTTTTCAATTCAGGAATCAAAGTAAAGGGCCAAGATCCGTGGTGCAGGAAACCAGCAAGGTCAGAGAGTAGGCCAGGAAAGGAGGTAAATCAAGATTTAGTCATTCAGATGACTCCCAGCTTGGGTTTAAAAGCCTGAAGATTGTTGGAAGAAAGGAAGACTGAGGGAGGTAAAAGAGATTTTATGGTCCAGAAAAGAATCATTTACAGTGGGACATAATTCCACTTTAACACAGCGCAAATATAGGGCACAGGAGAAAATGTAGCACTGATAGATTTGGAGCTTCAGAAGAACAAAATTGGAAAGTTGAGAAGCTATGGCTTGTTTGCGCTGCTTTTCAGCTGGTGGCTATGAGGTTGTCAGATGCAGGATGAGATGCCTGCTTAATTCCTAATACTTTCTCCCTTGCTCTATGGGAAGAGCATTGGCAGACGACCATTTGATGTCCCGGATGAGCGTTGGATCTCTTCTTTCCTAGTGGCCACGGATTGTCATCTGTGGGTCAACAGATGACAATAAGGACTAAGAACCTAGAGTGACGGGAGTTAATTTGCTGCTGCTGTAGCCACGGTGTGTTTCTTGTCTGTATGGTTGAGTTACAGGCTGTGTCTACCGCCTGAGCCACTGGAAAGAAATTTAGGAGTTTTCAACTCTTTACTGTCTTCCATTTAAGTGGTAAAGCAGCAATGATACATCAGCGATTAGAATGGTGGGGTGAGCAGAATAGCATTGTGGTTTCATAGAATAATTGCTCTATTTTGAGATGATAAACTTTTCAATGAGCAAATGACTGTGAATTAGTGACATGAAGTCAGATTAAGCATTAAACATGGGCATGTACGAAATGAGCTTATCTCAGGAAAAATTCTACCTGGGAATTAAGTTCTGAATGATAACACCATTATTTTATACTCGACCATCCTCTCCGAGGCTGAAATCTATTGTCAGACTGTAAGCCTAACTGCCTCATTTTGAAAATAGCGCTGTTGAATACGAGTGTTGCACTTTCCAATTGAAAGAAATTGTAATGTGTGCAGGCATGCATTTTGTAGCTCAACCTTTTTAGTCTTTTTAAATCTGTAGTTCAAACCGCCATCAGGGCAACTGTAACAAATATAAATGTAATTATGTTCGGGGTAGGGTGTACATGCTTCTATACCACACCTGAGCAGAAGAGAGTCATGAAACTTTTTCCTATGGTATCTAATCAGCAGCTGAATGGCAGCAACTCGCCAATGCTTCTTTGTCCAAAACCTAAAGGTGCTTGAGATCACCGCCTCCAAGTCTCGCACCATTCTGAATTGGAAATGTATTGCCCTTCCTTCATCATTGTTAGGTCACATCTCTCGAGGCTCCCTACCTAAAAATACCACCACCGTCTCGAGGAAACTTAGGGCTGGGCAATAAATGCTGGCTTTGCCAGTGCCAGCCACATCCATGAATGAAGAATGCAAGAAAGTATTACAAATTCTTGATGGCCTCCCTCACTAGTGGGAGAGATCGTGTGCGTGCAACATTACCGGGTCTTCTCTGTCTTTTACATAGTAGCAAGTATGGAAATCTAAGTTGAGCATTTTCAGAACCTGCACAAATCCATGTGGTTATTGATCAGCCTTGGGGTCTGAAACAACCTGAAGGGAGCCTAGATTTGGTTGTCTGCATGGCTGTCTTCACATGAAAGATCTTGTTTGACTGATGACCCCCTTATAGGCTGCAATTGTCAGTCTTATGATTTAGGGTACTTCTGGTTTTGTACTGGGCACATTCTAATCTCTGTGTTTGTGACATGGCTGTTCCAACGGAGACTTAATATTGGCCAGAGGGCCCAATGGTCAAAGCTGTGTCAGGACTGGATATAATCAGTTTCATTGCTGGGTGGATTCTTGACTTTGATGTGTTCTCATCAAGCACCTCTGGCAATCTCTGTTCCATGCGGCATCTTTCCCTGGACTGTTTATCAGACTCTCACTGAAAGAGTGAAGAGATGTGTACTAAGGCCCTACAGCATTAATGCTGAAGTAAATTGTTGAGCAATTCAGGATGCCTTTGCAAAGCTGTGTCAAACATACAGTCTCTGGATAAATTCTGAAGGATTAAATCAACTTGCTCGCTTTCAATGAACATGCAATCAGATGCCTGTCTCCTGCACTTGGGTGGCACAGTGGTTAGCACTACTGCCTCACAGCGCCAGGGACCCGGGTTCGATTCCTGGCTTGGTTCTCTATCTGTGCGGAGTCTGCACGTTCTCCCCGTGTCTGCGTGGGGTTCCTCCGGGTGCTCCGGTTTCCTCCAAAAGGGTCATCTAGACTTTGACAAAGGGCATCTGGACTCGAAACGTCGGCTCTTTTCTCTCCTTACAGATGCTGCCAGACCTGCTGAGATTTTCCAACGTTTTCACTTTTGGTTGCATTTTTGACAGATTGGGGTGTTATCTTGACAAAACAGCAGAGGGCGCTGTCTTCCCTCCTTAGGGCACAGACTTGGAAAAAGTTGGGTTAATTGCAGAGGAGTGAGAGGGTGGAATCTTGTGACTTGTTTGTACAAAATCTTAATTTGTACTTAACACTATTTACTTTGTACGAAAAGGATGTTGTAGCAGGGTGCTTCATTATGCAGCCATGTGGAAATATTAAACCGAGGTTAGATACTTCCCTCTAGGAAATAAATCCTGCAAGCAGTGCTTCTTCAGGATGAGTTTTATACACCTTTTCAGTTGTACTGGGAAAAGGTTCTTTGCTTTGCCATGTGTTGAGAATGTATAACATCGTTTAAAATAGGGGGCAGTCAAAATAGGGAGCTGCCTACATCTTTTTTAATTCGTTTGTGGGATGTGGGCGTCTCTGGCTGGGCCAGTATTTATTAAACTGAATGGCTTGCTACACCATTTTTAAAAGGGCATTTAAGAGTCAACCACATTGCTGTGGTTCTGGAATCACATGTGGGCCAGACCGGGTAAGGACGGCAGATTTCCTTCCCTAAAGGACATTAGTGAACCAGATGGGTTTTTCTGACAATCGATAATTGTTGCATGGTCATCATCAGACTTTTAATTTCAGATTTTTTTATTGAATTCAAATTCCACCATCTGCCATGCTGGGATTCATGCCAGGTCCCCGGAGCATTCCCCTGGGTCCCTGGATTGCTAGTCCAGTGAAAGTACCACTACGCCACTGCCTCCCCATAGGAATATGATCAGATGTTTTCTGATCAAGTCGGTGGAAAAACAATTCAAACTTCATTTAAGAATAACCTGAATGCAGCTACGTATTCTGAAACCTTATAACCTACAGAACGCACAAAGCTGGAATTTGAGGTTGATGGTTATCTGAAAATCCAGTCACCATCGTGGCCAGCTGCGGATTGAGTGGAATTCTGGTGTCAGCTGTGCTTCTCGCCATGCTAATTTTTTTTTTATTCATTCGTGGGACATGGGCGTCACTGGCTGGGCCCAGCATTTATTGCCCATCCCTAGTTGCTCTTGTTCAGAGAGCAGGTGAGAGTCAACCACATTGCTGTTGCTCTGGAGTCACATGTAGGCCAGATCGGGTAAGAACGGCAGATTTCCTCCCTGAAAGGACATTAGTGAACCAGATGGTTTTTTCCGACAGTCGACAACAGTTTCATGGTCATCAGTAGATTCTTAATCCCAGAATTTTTTTATTGAATTCAAATTCCACCACCTGCCGTGGTGGGATTTGAACCCAGGTCCCCAGAAAATTAACTGAGTTTCTGGATTAATAGTCTAACAATAGTATCACTAGGCCATCACCTCCCAAGAAACAAAAAATATTTTTTACCAAGTTGCGTGTTCCTGAAGTTAAACTAATAAGTAAACCATGATGGCACAGTGACACAGTGGTTAGCACTGCTGCTTCACAGCTCCAGAGGCCTGGGTTCGATTCCCGGCTTGGGTCACTGCCTGTGTGGAGTTCGCACGTGCTCCCCGTGTCTGCGTGAGTTTCCTCCGGGTGCTCCGGTTTCCTCCCACAATCCAAAGATGTACGGATTAGGTGGATTGGCCGTGCTAAATTGCCCCTTAGTGTCCCGGGATGCGTAGGTTGGAGGGATTAGCGGGGTAAATATGTGGGGTTACGAGCATAAGGCCTGGGTGGGATTGTTATCGGGGCAGACTCGATGGGCCAAATGGCCTCCTTCTGCACTGTGGGGATTCTATGAAGAAAGGTTTTTGCTAAAGGCAGTGAAGGCTATTGGCTCAGTTGTTAAGACAAGGAGGCCAAGGTCAATCCCAGATTGGAGAGTGTTACATTTGGTTATTTTAGCTGGCACGAGCAAGCAAGTGCTTCACCTGTCCCTTGTCTCTTAGGGCAGAAAAAATAATTACATGGATTCCTGCTGCTAATCTCTAGTGCTGTTGAAAGTCCAATGCTGAATGTTTGGGCTTGGCAGCAGTGATTCTGGTAAAGTGAGGGGTTGTGTAGCAAGCAGAAAGTTACCCCACAAGCTGGGCATAAGTAACTGCTGCTGCGCAAAAAAACTTCAGAACCGTGTTCTTAAACAAGTCGCCCACATGCTCCCAAGAAAACTGAGAGTGTCTGTTACTCGGCAATGATGCATCTTGCTGAGGAACTGATTAAGGTCACGCATTAGGAATTGCCACTTTGCTAAGATGCCTTTGGGGCTGAAGTCTATCAGCGAGATTTACCACCCACGCTCGTCCCGAAACCAGAAAATCCCGCCCGAGGCCAACGAACCTTTCCATGGTCCGTCCCTCACGCGCTCCAATTCCCACGGGGGGCGGAACAGGAAAATTCGCCCCAATGTTATCAAGAGAGAACGTTGACAGGAAATAGAAATGAAGTAGTGAATCTAGTACTATATTGACTGTAATGGAAAGGTAAAATGTTGGAAATGCTCAGCAGGCCAGGCAGCAGCTGTGGAGAGAGAAACAGAGTTGGTGTTTCAGGTAAATGATCTTTCTGCAACTGTGAGAAGTTAGAAGTTCTCAGTTTTTAAGCAAGTATAGAGGGAAACAGTGAAGAAAGAACAGAAGAGAAGGTCTATGACAGGAGGAAAGGTAAAATGATCAAATAACAAAAGGGATTATGCTGTAAGGCAAAAGGGGATTATAATGAGACATGTGAAGGAACAATGGATCTAGAGAAGGTGTTATATCAGAATAAAATCATTGCTCGCATAAAACTGGCAGCGGCGTTTCTGATCTGAGATTGTGCACTCCATGTGGAGTATGGAGGGATGTAAAGTGCCTAATCGAAAGGTGAGGTTGTGTTCCTTGAGTTTCATGGGAACAGTGCATGAGGCCAATTCCAGAGAAATCAGAGTGGGAGTAGCACAGAGAATTAAAATGGGGATAGAGGAACTGAACGTCCATGGTGAACAGAGATGGTTAGCAAACTGGAAACTGTTAAAGGTGATGGATGTTGTCCGAGGATTTATAAATGTATATCGGAAAAGACTATAGGTGGGTGATAAAGTGGAGTTGAGATAGGAAGATACAGGTTTCCCGGGGCAAGAACAGATTGAAATGGTGGGTCTAATGGGGAGTCCTGTTTGCAGATCTTGGAAAGGAGTTAGAAGAGGGCTGTGTAGGGTTGGGGACTATGCAATTTGAAACTTTGGGGGAAGATCTACAAAGGAGATGAGGTCAGTGATAGTCTAGGAAATGATGACGAGATAGTCGCTGGTGGGATCATGGTCCAGAGAAAATAAGAGGTGTCAGTGAGTTGCCATAAGCTAGAGAGGTGTGGTCGCCAGAGAACAACAGCACCACCCTTGTCAGCAGGTTTAATGACAATTGCCAGGGTTGCACTTGGAGAAAACGGAGTGTTGCAAGTTCAGCGTGAGCTCGGTTAATATTAGGGAGAGGATTAGAGTAATTGTGATGGTCAATTTCACGTCACTATTCAAATGAAATGATGTAGAGGCCACATGGAGGGGTGCAGGTGGAGCGAGAATTACATAGACGGGGTAAACGGTCTTCTGTGCAGGGGGGATGCTCCCTATCAAAGAAGTGGGCTGTAAGTGGCTTTGGCTTTCAGTCAACATAGTAAGAAGTCTAACAACACCAGGTTAAAGTCCAACAGGTTTATTTCAACCTGTTGAAATAAACCTGTTGGACTTTAACCTGGTGTTGTTAGACTTCTGACTGTGTTTACCCCAGTCCAACGCCGGCATCTCCACATCATTTCGGTCAACATAGCCATGGCAGTTAATCGCACATCATTGCATGTTAACAAAGAATGTGTTCACTGCTGGAAGCTGCTGTGACAGCTGCAATCAAACAAAAATGCGATAACAGTGTCCCATCAACTTCACATTAAATATTGAATATGTTGGAATGATTTCAAGGCTGTAGTTTTGACTCCTGACATGGGTGGTTACGAACTGTTCAAATTTTGCTTTGAAGTTTATGATATGTAAATAGCTGATGATTACTTGCTTCTGGGTATTCTTTACGCTCAATGTAATTTAAAATTCTTTATCCCTATCTTTTCAAATGAATTTTGACTGAAATAGCAACCTTGTGTGTGTCTGTGTGTGAGTTCTGTCGCATAGACAAAGCATCCCGCTGTGCTTCACAAAAGTGTAACCAGTGAAACTGCACTGAGGGCCAATGAAGGACATATTGGGAGATAGTGGGTTCCACAGTCCCGAGGGACTGGCAAAGCATGGGTTAGAGTTGGAGATGATTTTGTGAATTCTTATTGCGACAAAGTGAAAATCGGGTTGATGAAAATAGTAAGCCACTCTATTTGTAGCTCAAAAGATTAAAACAGACTAAATTTCGATAAGCATTGATTGTACTTGTGTTTGGAAAAGAGAGGTCACAGGATAGAAGTGAGATGGCGCGTATCCTGTCGGGGTGCTCAGGAATCATTGAAAGAGCTTTTACAGATATCAGTCAGCACTCAAATCTTGGATGCACTGAAGTTAGCTGCTTAATTAAAATTCATGCAACTGTCATTAGAGGGCAGCATGGTGGCACATTGGTTAGCATTGCTGCCTTCACAGTGCCAAGGACCCCGGGTTCAATTCCCAGCTTGGGTCACCATCTGCACGTTCTCCCCATTTCTGCGTGGGTTTCCTCGGGGTACTCTGGTTTCCTCCCATGGTCCGAAAGATGTGCCGGTTAGGTGCTAAATTCTCCCTCAGTGTACCCGAACAGGAATCGGAGTGTGTGACGACTAGGAGATTTTCACAGTAACTTCATTGCAGTGTTATGTAGGCCGACTTGTGACGCTAAATTAAGGTGTTTTCTTTTGGCTGAATATCCAAGTAAAGATCGCAGAAGCCTGTTAGAACTGCACCACAAAATGTATTCTGCTGCTGCCTGTCCCAAGATCCTTTTTAACCTTCGCAAAAACAATCAAAGAAATTACTGCAAATTTAGCAAAATGGCAAAGGCATTTGTAAAAGTGTTTTTAGTTGAACCAAATACTTCTGAAGAACATATTCAGCCTGATTTTGACCTCTTTCCCCGGGTGTCTTTTATCCATGAGCAAAGCCACATTCTTAAACACGATTTTTGGCTGGGGAGACTCAAGCTGCCGTATTTGTGTTATTTCAAAGCTACATGCAGGAAACCTTGATGGTCTTTCTAATGTAATCACTTGTAATCCCTTTACCTCCTGCTGTATTTACTTCGCCAAAAAATCTTGAAAATTTCGTGTGCAGCTGATCGTGTCAAATGACGTTTGCTGAATCTGCGTGATCAGTGCTGGCGCTGGCATGCCAGTCGTGTTATGATAGGGAAATAAAAATTTCTCCCAGCTGTTCACTGGAATTATGGCAAGAGCGCAGCAAAAAAAAAGGGGAAGGTTCTTGTCTTCCTAAACCTGGATGGTGTCTGCAGGGACTAGTGTTTGAGTAGTTTAGCACTAGAGTGAAGTACTAGTGATGGGAACAATTTGAAGTAAGAGGAGCACTGTGCAAGATGAGTTCTGGCATGATTGCAAAGTAATGGATTAAGTGAAATGTTTCCTCCATGATAAATAAGCCTCAACTCTTGGGCACAAAGGCAATTGTTGTTTCAAAAAGTACAAACATCTGGGGAATGGTGACTACCCAAGTCCAGGCTCTCCAGGACCAGTTATGTAAAATGTGCAGTAGTAGTAGTGATAAATAATATTTATATGTAGTGAATACACAATAGATCTGACATTTATATTGGATTTATTTCAGCCAAAGCTTCTCAATCCAGTTGTGGAATGCCTGGAAGCAATAGACTTTGTCACCAATACACTTTCCAAGGGAGATGCCAAATTCATGGTAAGTGACATTTGCCTATTCCTACTGATCTCAAAAATGATGGAACAATGCGAACATGCAGACCCTTAAGAGCTTTGCTTAAATGTTTTCTCTCCTATATTTTGCCTGTGAAGTGCTTTGTCTACAATAAAGATGTTTCTTACACACAATAGATTTCTACTTCAGTCAAAATTCATTTGAAAAAAACATCACAAATCACTGTTCAAATAGTAGGGGAATGGATTTCAGATGAATGCTTTAAACATTCATGAGTCTATGTTGCCTGGTATGGTGGGAAGGTCTTATGAGGAAAGGCTGAGGGGCTTGAGGTTGTTTTCGTTCGAGAGAAGAAGGTTAAGAGGTGACTTAATAGAGGCATATAAGATGATCAGAGGATTAGATAGGGTGGATAGTGAGAGCCTTTTTCCTCGGATGGTGATGGCTAACACAAGGGGACATGGCTTTAAATTGAGGGGTGAGAGATATAGGACAGATGTCAGAGGTAGGTTCTTTACTCAGAGAGTAGTAAGGGCGTATGCCCTGCCTGCAGCAGTAGTGGACTCGCCAACATTAAGAGCATTCAAATGGTTATTGGATAAACATATGGATGATATTGGAATAGTGTAGATTAGAGAGGCTTTAGATTGGTTTCACTGGTCGGCGTAACGTCGAGGGCCGAAGGGCCAGTACTGCGCTGTAATGTTCTATGTTCTATGTTCTATTGTCTTATAACACAAATCTGAAGCCATTACCATGTTGGCCCTGAAACGCATTGCAATTTCACAATGCCAAATCAGTGTTTAAAGTTTATTAATGTAAGTTGGCTCACATTAGCACCGCAATGAAGTTACTGTGAAAATCCACGCCACACTCCGGCGCCTGTCGGGTTACACTGAGGGAGAATTTAGCACCTAACCAGCACGTCTTTCAGACTGTGGAAGGAAACCGGAGCTCCTGGAGGAAAACCACGCAGACACGGGGAGAAAGTGCAGATTCCACACAGACAGTGACCCAAGCCGGGAATTGAGGGCAGCAGTGCTAACCACTGTGTCATCATGCCTCCCTGTGGGACAAGGAAAGACGACCTCACAAATATCGAGAAAATGTTAGCAGCAGTAAAATAATTCCAGTAAAATGTCTTGGAGGATCATATTTTGTACTAATTTACCTGGTGTGAGAAAATTATGTAGGGACAAAATGACAGGCTTTGGAAAATAAAGCCTCTTCCTCTTGTCTTATTTCCAAATTAGTTTTATTTTATTTTTCCACTCAAATTTCTTTATGCTTCCAAAGTTGCTGACATTGTCTGAAGTTCAGTTCCACATGTGCCAGTCACCATCCAGTATCTTACCTATTTTACTTGTTGCGGTCCAGATGATGAGATTGGCTTGCTGCCTGACTGGACTGGAGCAGATCACAACTGAGCCTGATCTTCCTCTCTCTTGGTTCACACACTGGAAGGGTAATTGAACAGTGATCAGAAGCAAATACCCCGACTGAGAAAATGACCGCAGTTGATCTTTGCTTCATCCCTGTTTCATTTTTTTTTAAAGCAAAAATCAAAGAAAACTGAACATTTAGTATTTTCAGTGTTTTAGTTTTGGACGCTAAGACCTTGCCTTCAATGCAGGATGGAGTATGAATATGATGTTCTCCAGCTCGAGCATTTTTGGCTCTGGTTGTTGGCGATACCTGGCTTTGAGATCCTGCAATCAAACCCAGGGCTGTTGATGTTAATTGTAGCATTCTGGTATCTTCCTGCTCTGCATGGCTCAGTATTTTGCAGAATAAACTTGCTGAGTTAAAGAGAACACTAACCATATCTAAGTTTGATGACTGACTCCTGGTTGGAGCCATAAAGATGGGAGGCTTACATTTTTTTTCTGCATCCTCTCCTCTTAGCTTTTAATAGAGCAGTGATGGTTTCCAGAAGCCATGGATGAATCTTTCACTATTTATTCCACTGTCTTTAACTTGTCCAACATTCAGTGCTGAATGGGCAGAAATCTCCCCTAATTCAGTAATAGGAAAATCAAAGCCATGGCCTTCAGTCACCACAACAAACTTCTCTCCCTACCCACCACCTCCATCCCTCTCTCTGATGACTAACTGTCTGAGGGTGAACCAGACTGCTGGCATCCTTGGTTGTCATATTTAATTCTGAGTTGAGCATTCAAATACTCAATCTGAGCCATCACTATGACAGCCTATTTCCAACTCTGTAACATCACCCGACTCAGCAGAAACAGGAGGGCTGAAAGGCCTCCTCTTGTGATTTGAGCATTCTGCTCTGCCTCACCTTGTTTGCTGCTGAAACCCTCATCCATGTCTGTTTCCTATAGACTTGACTATTCCAATGCATTCCTGACCAGCCTCTCTCATTCTATGATAAAAGCAAAATACTGCGGATACTGGAATCTGAAGCAAAAATGGAAACTGCTGGAAAATCTCAGCAGGTTCAACAGCATCTGTGGGGAGAGAATGGAGCTGGGGCTCTGACGAAGGGTCATCCAGACTCGAAACGTTGGCTCTATTCTCTCCCCACAGATGCTGTCAGACCTGCTGAGATTTTCTAGCATTTTTTTGCTTTTGTCTCCCACATTCTATGTTTTCTAAACTTGAGATGATCCAAAGCTCTGCTGCCTGTGTCCTAACACACACAAAATCCTGTTCACTTGTTAGCCTTGCACTTACTGACTTACATTGCCTCCCATTTAAGAAATGCCTTGATTTTAATTGTTTTATCCTTGTTTTCAAACCTCACCCTTCCCTATCTCTGTAATCTTCGCCATCTCCACAACCTTTTTGAAATGTCTGTCCTCTTGAGCGTTTCTGACTTTAATTGTTCCGACGTGGAGATGCCGGCGTTGGACTGGGGTAAACACAGTAACAGTTTTGACAACACCAGGTTAAAGTCCAACAGGTTTATTTGGCAGCAAATACCATTAGCTTTTGGAGCGCTGCTCCTTCGTCAGGAGGAAGGAGCAGGGCTCCGAAAGCTAGTGGTATTTGCTACCAAATAAACCTGTTGGACTTTAACCTGGTGTTGTTAAAACTCTTACTTTAATTGTTCCACCATTGGTGGCTGTTGATTCTGCTGCCTGTACGCCAAGCTCTTAATTTCCCACCCTAAACCTCACTGCCTTTCTACCACATTCCTATAAAACATATCTCTCAGCGCTACTATCTTCTTACGTGACGTGGGGGTCAAATATTATTTTAGAATGGTCCTGTGAAATGTCTTGGGACATTTCTTGTGACGTTAAAGGCACTCTATAAATACACATTTTTGTTGTAGGGAAACATCAGACAGGCAATATGGGATATTGAGGACTTTACATAAATGCCATGTGGTATTGCTAGTTTAAAAAAGGAGTTGGATATACATTTTTTTTGAGGAGAGCAAACATTTTGGGAAATATACAACAAGACAAGCCTTGTCTTGGAATGTTGCTTCAGTTGAAGTCACTTTCAGAAGGGTTTTGTAGAACAATTGGCAAAGGATCTAGCCATTATCATTCTATCAAAAGAAAAGTAATGAATTTAGAAAAATGTGTTGCAGTGAAGTTGTCTGATGACTTAATGGAGCTATGGATATGAAAGGGATTGACTTCATTTCTCATATCTGACATTTATTAAAGCATAACTTTATAAGTCACATTTTAAATGTTATTGGCCAGAAGTTTTTTTTGTCAAAGGGTGGTCAAAGCTTTTGCCCAGATGTTGGTACATTTGCAGGAATGTTTAACTTCAAATGCTACACTGTCAAGGACAATAAAAAAAAACCCTGCAAGATAATCTGTGCACCTGGCCAGATAGCCACTTAAGCCATTATAAATCTACGTTTGCAATGAGCTATGAAGGTATTTATAACATTTAAGTGGCTCTTTGACCAGGCACACATGCAGGGGTTTTTGATTGCTCTCGATTGTGTATGATTTGAAGTTCAGCATTCCTGCAAGTGTACCAACCAATGGGCAAAAGCTTTAACCTCCATTTGACAAAACATTTTATATAACTGCAGGCATCATGTAAGTAGCTATTTATGCAGGGCAGCTTCACAGTGTTTTGTCCGTGACACCGTACACCTGTTTTCAAAGCACCTTGGCCTGCAATGTTTGCACATGAACTACCATCCATAAAGGTACAATCGGAGACTTCTTGTGGTTTCCTAAAGACCATAAATATGCACAAGTTTGAATACTGATTAATCAATCTGCAGCTCTGCTTAAAGAGTGCAAGAGGATGCAGTTCAATTTTCATTTTGATCTTTGAAATCAAGTACTATTCAGTTTAAATTGCCTCCTTGGCACTTTCATTTTGTCTTTTCAATTGGTGCTGTTCTTGCACCTGATCTGAGAGAAGTTTTGAACTTTTAATCACTTGTTTTATTTTATCCCCTTTGAAGTATCCTGACGGTGTGATGGAGGAGCTGTAGGAGTGGCAGAACAGGGCTGTTTTACACTTCAGATGTTTGTTCATTCATCTTGGTTTCAGACGATCATAACATCACCTGCTGAAGCTGTTCACCCTCTACTGTAGTGGCTTTTAAGAACCTGAGTCAGTTACTGTACTCCTCCTAAAGAGGTGTGAAGTACACCTTTTATAAACATCAAAATTAATTTGGGCATTGAATTACAAACACGATTAGTATTGTGTAAGCACGGATCAAATTAACCTGTCAAGTAATTAAAGCAATTTTTAACTGCTTTATGTAAAGGAGGGGTGTTGGGTGTTGAAAGATTCCTTTTATTTAAGAAAGTACTTGATTTTACACTGAGAAACAATGAGTGTTTCAGTGTGATTTGAATCAGAGAGTGGGTACAGTTCAGAAGAAGGCCATTTGACCGTTGTGTCTGTGCTGGCTCTCTGAAGGAGCAAATCACTTAGTGCCCCTCCCTACCTTCTCCCTGTAGTTGGGCACATGTTTCCTTTTTGGGTAATAATCCCATTCCCTCTTGAAAGCCTCGATTGAACCAGCGCCCATCACACTATCAGGCAGTGCATTCCAGATCCTAACCACTTTCTGTGTGTAAAAAAAAAAAATCCTCACACTACCATTGCTTTCTTTGCCAATTACCTCAGATTTGCCCCCTCTGGTTCTCAATCCTTCCACCAATGGGAACAATTTGTCGCTGTATACTTTGTCCTGAACCCTCATGATTTTGAATGCCTCTATCAAATCTCCTCTCGACCTTTTCTTCTCCAAGGAGAACAGTCCCTAATTTTTCCCAAACTGACGTTCCTCATCCCTACTTGTGAATGTTTTCTGCAGCCTCCCTAATGCCTTCCTAAAGAGTGGTGCCCAGATCCGGATGCAGTATTCCAGTTGAGGCCAAATCAATGTTGTACGCAGGTTTAACATAACTTCTTTGTTTTTGTACTGTATGCCCCTGTTGATAAAATTCAGGATGATGTATGCTTTATTAACCAGGCTCTCAACCTGCCTCCTTTAATGATTTATACACATTTACACCCATGTCCCTGACATCTTCTAAAATTGTATTCTTTTATTTTGTCTCTCCACATTCTTCCTACCAAAATGAATCACTTCTCACTTTTATTAAATTTCTTCTGCCATTTATCCACCTATTCCACCAAACCTGTCTTTCTGAATTTCTACACTCTTCCCCCTCACAATTCACAATACTTGCAAGTTTTATATAATCTACAAACTTTGAAATTGTTCCCATAAATACCAAGTCCAAATCATGAATATATATCAGAAGTCCTCTGGGGAACTCCACTATAAACCTTCTTCCAGTCTGAAAGGCAACCATTAACCACTACACTCTGTTTCCTGTCACTCAGCCAATTTTGCATCCATATTGTTACTGTCCCTTTTGTTCCATGACCTGTAAATTTGCCCACTATTCTGTTCTGCGGCAGTGTATCAGATACCTTTTCAAACTTCATGTACACCACATCAACAGCATTAACCTCATCAACCTTTTTGTTACCTCATCAAAATTTCCAAAGTTTGTTAAACATGATTTTCCCTTAACAAATAAGTAAGCCATATTTGCCCAATTTGACTTTTAAAGTAGAAGCAAAATACTGCAGATGCTGGAAATCTGAAATAAAAACAGAAGGTGTTTGTAGGGGTTTCTTCAGAGGCTAAGTATTGAGCTCAACTTTAGCTAATACAAAGACTCGCAACCACAGTATCCTGGTGAAAGACGCTCTTTATTGACTAACGCACGCTGGGAGAGAAGGAGCTGGGCAGTCCAACACTTCTCTGAAGTTACATCATGGTGGCATTATAATTATACATTTTCCAAAAGACATTTTACCCACCCTCTGGCTCGTCATGAGCCAATCATCATTAATACAGGTCAATCATCATTAGTAAATGTCATATACCTTGACCAATTACAGATATTCTCTGATAGCATGGGAACAATAAGTCCTAGTGGGTTACTCCCTGACTTTCCCATGGCCAGCTATTTCCAGTTCCCGACTCTCTCATATCTGGTTGAAGACTCTGCCTATTCATTGAGCTGTCTGGAACCACTAGCTTTCCCTTGTTCAGTAAATGTCTCTTTCACTGAGCTGTCTGGTCCCATACCGATAAGAGCTATGCTTCTATGTGTGTATAAGGAATAGGGAATGTGGTTCACTTTTATGGCTTATTTCCCATGATGCCTTAGAACCTTGTGCCGTTAGCCAAGATGTATGCCTGTTCAATAAGACTCTTTCAGAAATTCATGTTTAAATCCTCTAACTGTGGTTATATGTGTTTCTATGCAGACAGCACCTCTGTAATATATATAAGGCAGTCTGTGATTCTTATCCTAAGTTAGTCCACTCTGTTTTAATAGTTTTTCTCAGTGTTTTAATCCCAGGATATTTCAAATTCCTCTAACAGTGCTGGGAAAATTCAGCAGGTCTGGTAACATCTGTGGAGATAGAAACAAGAGTTATCATTTCAACTCTTCAGATCTTGAGAGGGGAAAATGTGACAGATTTTAAACTGTTTAAGAGGGGGTGGAGCTAGTGGAGTAAAGTAGAAGATCAGGGAAGGATGGGAGCAAGGAGAGATTTTGAGAAATATGTTTTGGGCATAAGACAAAGGAAATGTTAAGTGTCCAAAGATGTGTGGGTTGGTGGATTGGCAGTGCTAAATTGCCCCTTAGTGTCAGGGGGACTAGCTAGGGTAAATACATGGAGATAAGGCCTGGGTGGGATTGTGGTCAGTGCAGACTTGATGGGCCGAATGGTCTCCTTCTGCACTGTAGGATTCTATGATTTTATGATTCTGTGATAGTGTTAAGGATGAGAGAAGGCGCTGATAGTGGCATTAATGGTAAGATAGCAGAATGTGAGAGTAGCAGAACAAAAGTCAGTGCTGTGTGAAAGCAAAACTTAAAAACAAGTGACAGGTGGGTGGGTGCGTGGGGATGAAACATTTTTTGGATTAAAAAAGGGGGCCAAGATGGAAGAGCAATTTTACATACTGAAGTTGTTGAATTCAATGTTGAGTCCGGAAGGCTGTAAATCGGAAGATGAAGTACTGTTCTTCCAGTTTGTGATGTGGAGATGCCGGCGTTGGACTGGGGTGGGCACAGTAAGAAGTCTCACAACACCAGGTTGAAGTCCAAAAGGTTTATTTGGAATCACGAGCTTTCGGAGTGCTGCAGCGCTCCGAAAGCTCGTGATTCTAAATAAACCTGTTAGACTTTAGACTTAAATTAGACCTTAGACTTTAACCTGGTGTTGTGAGACTCCTCAATGTGCCCTCCAGTTTGTGTGGGGCTTCACTAGAACATTACAGCAAGCCAAGGATGGACATGTGGACATGAGAGCAAAATAGGGAGTTGAAATGGCAAGTGACAGGAAGGTCAGGCTCATGCTTGCGGACTGATCAAAGATGTTTCGCAAAGCAGTCACCAAGTCTGCATTTAGTCTCGTCAATGTGGAGGAGATTGCAGTGGGAGCAGTGAATACAGTAGACCAAATTGAAGGAGGTGAAGGGAAATGTTGCTTCACCTGAAATGAGTATTCGGGGCCTTGAACGGTGAGGGGTGAGGAGGGCATGGGGCGGGTGTTGCACCTTCTGCGATTGCATAAGAAGGACGTGGGCAGGGGATGAAGAATCGGGAGGGGTGGGGGGGAGGTGTGATGGAGGAATGGACCACAGTGCCATGGAGGGAACAGTCCCTGGGGAATGCTGATATGGGGAGGGGGATGGTGTTGAAGAGATGTGTTTGGAGTTGGTAGAAATGGTAGACGATGATCACCAAAATAATGCCTTCTAAAACAGTGCTTCTGACATGTATTCCTTTTTCCTGAACCCCCCAACCCTCCCCAACTGTGGTTGACAGGGCAACCCATCTCCCACATCTTTGCCCTCCCTCCCAGAATCATGATAGGGCCCCCCTTGTCCTCACTTTTCGCCCCACTAGTGTCCACATTCGGAGGAACAGTAATTGAGTATTTTTATGGCTTTTGTTGTCAAACCTTCAAGTGTTTTATGATCTTCTGCAATGGAAGCATTTTTATTTCTGATGTTTTTGCTTCATAAATATTTCCAGTCTGTTTGGAAATTCTGCAGACTGTTTGTTGAGCTACAGATGCTTCTTAAAATTTCTGTTGCCTGTTGGATGAGGAAGCCAAATTAACGTCTCGGTATAACAGCAGATTGCTTCATGCTCTTGGTTTAAGGAACGTATTGCTATTTGTTTAAACAAGGTCATCCATGAACCTAAAGCAAAGGACACAAAAATATGTTTGAAGCTCATTGCCATGCTTTGTAACTACTTTATGAAACCAGTACATAATGGGACTACCTGGATAGAACCAGAAAATGCTGGATGTTCATCTAGCATCTGTCAAGAGAAGGCAGAGTAATACTCAACTTTCATCAGAACTAAAAACAACATGGCAAGACTTAACTTGTAATGTCGAGGGGAAACTGACAGTTGTGGCTAAGATTCCGCTATAAACTCCACTATCTCTCTCATTTTCTATTGAAATGACCAGAAGTGGGGGTATATCTTGAGTGTCCAAACTACTGTTTTCAGTTTGTCATTACAGATTAAAATTTACCCTTCTGATCTACGAATGAATAATCCTGAGAACTAAATAGTGAGCACTGAGGGTAGCATTCTGCTGGAACCAGAAGTCATTTTAAATATTTTAATTCGTGTGAAGTTACAGAATCCCTACAGTGCAGAAGGAGGCCATTCAGCCCATCGAGTCTGCACCGACCACAATCCCACCCAGGCCCTATTCACGAAACCCCGGTATTTACCCTGCTAATCCCCTCCTGACACTAGTGTCAATTTACTGTGGCCAATCAACCTAACCAGCACAACTTTGGACTGTGGGAGGAAACCGGAGCATCTGGAGGAAACCCACGCAGACACGGGGAGAATGTGCAAATTCCACACAGACAGTGACCCGAGGCCGGAATTGAACCGGGGTCCCTGGCGCAGTGAGGCATCAGTCCTAACCACTGTGCCACCCCACGTGTTGTGCGTTTCCAAGTGTGGGAATGTTAGTATTCAGCAGCAATGTTTGTATTAAGTAATCACAGACCTCTACAGTACAGGTTAGCTGTCAAGTAAAGCTCGCTTCACACAACCTTAAAGAAACTTAGAAGAGAATTCCAACTTTTCTAGAGTGAAATAAAGACAAGAAGTGCTGGGAATGTTCAGAATGTCTGGCAGCATTTATGCAGAGAGAGAAAAACAGAGTGAACGTCTGAGGTCCTTCAGCTTTTATCAGAATGATCTTTTTATTTTAGATTTTCAGCGTTCGCTCTTGTGCAAGAGTGATCCTTTTTCAATTTTGAAAGCCAGCTTTCTCCGAGCACTCATTTTCAATCACACTACGAGGGACAGTTTCATGGTATAGACTTATGGCTACAAAATAGGATTACCAACGCCCAAACTCAATTCTCATGAGACCCTTAAAGTCAGTAGATAGATGAACGAGATTCAAAGTCATTGACTAACTGTTTCATAATCCATCAGATTCTTCAATTACATCTGCTGGCATTCTTGCTGTATTTTCTTCTACAACTGTATAATGATTTGAAAGGGTTTGAAAGTCATGTTACTTACAGGCCCAAAGGCGTGGAGATGATCTATTGAAAACATAAAAAGAAAAGGTACCTGCTCCCGGGAGAATTTCTTATTTTTGTTTTTCTTGATGGAGGGGAAGAGAGGAGTGGAAGCCAAATGATCAGTACAGCTGCTGGGGTGCCTGAGGCTGTGTCTATGTAAGTTGTAGCAACAAATCTAACTAGGATATTACTGATTATGTATGTGCCACTGCACGCCTATCAAACATTTTGGTCCTATTCCATGTAGTGCTGAAGTGGAGATGCCGGCGTTGGACTGGGGTGGGCACAGTAAGAAATCTCACAACACCAGGGTAAAGTCCAACAGGTTTATTTGGAATCACAAGGTTTCGGAGTGCCGCTTCTTCATCAGGTGAGTGAAGGAGCAGTGCTCCAAAAGCTCGCGATTCCAAATAAACCTGTTGGACTTTAACCTGGTGTTGTGAGACTTCTTAATGTAGTGCTGAATGCACTTGCAATAGATTCCCATTTTCCAAACACGACTGCGAACCTATTTATTTTAAACTTCTTTAAGTCCGTTTAAAAAAGGAGATTAGCACAACTCCTTGGAGGACAACTGCAGGATGCCGAGGTGCAGAGAGATTTAGGGGTTCTTGTGCATGAGGCACAAAAAATTTAATATACAGGTGCAACATGTAATCAAGAAGGCCAAAGGAATGCTCTCCTTTCTCTGAGAGGAGTTTAACATGAAAGTAAGGATGTTATGCTTCAGTTGTACAGGATGTTAATGAGACTGCATCTCGATATGGAATTTTGTGGCCGCTTTATGCCTGTTTTGTGGCAGGAAAATGCAGTAAAATTGGGCGTAAAGCAGCTCGCACAAATGGCACCGGTTTTCACATTGACCGTGATTTTACAACACCCGGATTTCCGGCACAGTCAGCCACGTGCCAGAAATGGGCGAGGGGCTGGTCAATTGATTGAACTTTATTCAAATGTTGATTTCAATGTGTTTAGCGAGCCCGGCGCTAATCGTCCAGGCTCGCTTGCCTTTATGGCCTCATTGGGAGAAGTTCTCTCCGGCGAGAAAAACACCTGCTCCCCGTGAAGGGGGAACAGTCGTGTTGGCCTCGCCGGTGAAACCAGAGGCCATTGAGGCCCCCCGGGAAGGCCGAATGCAAGCCAGGGGTGCCCCTTGGGCAATGCTAGATTGGCAGTGTCACCCTGGTACCTGGGCAATGCCCACTGAGCACCTGGGCAATGCCCACTGGGCAGTGCCATGGAGCAGGGCCTATGGGGATAAGGCCTATGGGGCAGGGCCAATGGGGGCAAGCCAATGGGGTGAGGGGGGGTCCACTGCAACTCTGCATGTGATCGGTGGGGGAGGGGGGGGCTGCTACCCGGTCTGGGCGGCGAGACCGCGATCGGTCTGGGCGCCGGGGAGGGAGGTGGGGGGGTGGTTGCAGGCTGCATCTTGGGTCATGGACCCTGTGATTGCAGGAGGGGTTGGTGTTTGCTGTTTGAGGCTGCCTGCAGTAGCAGGGGCCTGACAGCTTTCCCTTCTCTCTCCCTGCTACTGTTAATGCACATGTGCACCAGAGGTCTGTAGATGCCCAATCCCTCCTTCTACAGGCTGTCTGGGGAGTTAACTTCCGCCCACAGCCTCTCTGGCTAGAAACTGACTTGCCTGTTTTTTTATGGATAGAGTGCATAAGATCGGGAGTGAAAACGTGTCCCAAAAATAGATCTGGAACACTCCCATTTTCAGTCTCGTAAAATTCCACCCATTGTGTGCGGTTTTGGTTTCCCTATTTAAGGAAACATGCAAATGCGTTGGAAGTGGTTCAAAGGAGGTTTGCCAGGCTGATACCTGGAATGAGCAGGTTGTTTTGTGAGGATAGGTTGGAAAGGCTGGGCTTGTTTCCACTAGAGTGCACTTGAATCGTGAGGGTTGGCTAGTACATAAGATCCTGAACTGTATTGATAGGGTGGAATTGAAAGGATGTTTCCTGTTGTGGACGAGTCCAGAATGAAGGGGAATTGTTTTAAAATCAGGGGTCATCCTTAAAGGTCAGAGACGAGGAGATTTCTCTGAGGGTTGTGCGACTTTGGAACTCTCAACCTCAGAAGACAATGGAAGCAGGGTCACTGAGTATCTTTAAATCGGAGGTGGGTTCTTGTCGGGCAAAGGAATCAAAGCTTATCAGGGAATGTGGAACTTTACACATACAGATCAGCCATGATCTTATTGAATGGCGGATCAGGCTTGAGGGATCAAATGGCTCTGCTCCTATTTGTATGTTTGAATCAATGCAAGTAGAAAATCAGTGGTAATTCATTAAAATTTTAAAAAACCTATGGGCAACCCTGACAATCGTGAAGGACAAGTTCAAGAAATTTTTTTTAAAAATTATTTCTATTCACCTCTTTCCCTCCCTCCCCATCTTTTGGTCCTCTGAAACTCCTCCATTAGTACCAAGGTGCACTTGTAGCTGATCTGCTGCCATCCTCTTCCACTACCTATTTGTATATGAGTCAATGTGATCTATCTGGAGAATATTTATTTTCTGTTCAGTGTCCTCTTCCAAAATCCCAAACAAAATTGAGAATTGACTAGAAACTAACTGGACTAACCATATGAGTACTGTGGCTACAAGAGCAGGTCAGAGGCTGGCAGTTCTGTGGCAAATAACTCACATCCTGACTCCCCAATGCCTGAACATCATCTACTAGGCACAAGTAATGAGGAAAACCCCTTGCTAGCCTGGGTGAGCGCAGCTCTGACCACACTCAAGGTGCTTGATATATCTCTGTTAAAGCACCTTTCTTGATTGGCACCCCATCCACCACATTAAACATTTGTTCACTTCACCACTTATGCACAGTGGTAGCAGTAACTCATGGTAGCACAGTGGTTAGCACTGCTGCCTCAAGCGCCAGGGACCCGGGTTCAATTCCCGGCTTGGGTCACTGTCTGTGTGGAGTTTGCACGTTCTCCCCATGTCTGCGTGAGTTTCCTCCGAGTGCTCCGGTTTCCTCCCACAGTCCGAAAGATGTGCTGATTAGATACATTGACCCAAACAGGCGCCGGAAGTGGCGACTAGGGGAATTTCACAGTAACTTCATTGCAGTGTTAATGTAAGCCTTACTTGTGACTAATAAGTAAACTTTTAAGATTCCTTCAACAGTACCTTCCAAAGTTGCAAATCTTGACCACTAGAAAGACAAGGGCAAGAGAATGTCACCACCTGAGAGTACTCCCCAAGCCACACATCATCCTGACGATGACTTTGTCTACTGGGCTACCTGAGGAGCTCTTATCATGAACATCGCAGATTGAAGATCAAACCACCCCTGTCTATTCTTGCAAAATGTATGATGCTATGGATTGATGAGGGGTGGGTGTAGATTTTTGAAACAAAGATGTAGGGAGGCTATAAACCTTAAATCTGTAACTATGCCAGTCTTTGTTCTGTAGGCATGATATGCCTGCAGCAGTGATGAAGATCTGAGTATGACACACCATATAGATAAGAAGGGCTTTCAGAGTCGGAAACTAAACTGCAGGATGTGGTTTCTCCAAAGTCTGCTAATGGCATGCTGTATAAGGAAGCAGGAGGCTTCACCCTTCTGACTCCCGGCCTCATTTTGGGCTGGTAATTGCTTTAATTGTGACTTTGAACTCTGAAGCCCTTGTGGGTTGGGGAAGAGGTTTTATGAAATGCTTTGCCTGCGGCTGTATTTTCTGGGAATGATAGAATATCTTGTACAAATTGCTTGGCACTAAGACCTGGAAAATCAGTTATTCTGCAGACCTGCCACACAATAATTCGTTTTAAGCTGTGTAACTGGAGTATAAGGGACAAGAATGTGGCTGCCTGAACCCATTCTATTCATGATTCTTACAGCCAGTAGACACAGACTAAAGATCTCATAATCCATTATGTTTATTCAAGTGTACATAGGTTGCCTGCTTTACTGAATATTACAGTGGTGTTGAAAAGACTCAACATCTGTATAAGGAATTGACATTCAGGACAGGTTCTCCTGGAACAATCAAGATCCATCACAGCTTTGATCCAGATTTGGCTCCAAGTGCTGAATGACAAACAAGAGGTTTGTTCCGGCAACAGTACTGAAGACTTGTGCTCCAGAACTTGCCGCTCCCCTAGCCAAGCTCTTCCAGTACAGTTACAACACTGGCATCTACCCAACAATGTGGAAAATGGCCCAGGTATGTCCTGAACACCAAAAGCAGGACAATTACCGCCCCATCAATCTACTCTCAATCATCAGTAAAGTGATAGAAGGGGTTGTCAACTATCAAGCAGCACCTGTACATCATTAAACTGCTCAGTGACGCCCAGTTTGCATTTCGCCAGGGTCACTCAGCTCCTGAATTCATTATAGCCTTGGTTTAAACATGGACGAAAGAGCTGAATTCCACAGGTGAGGTGAGAGTGACAGCCCTTGACAACAAGGCCGCATTTGACCGAGTGTGGCATCATTGAGCCCGAGCCAAACTGGAATCAATGGGTATCAGGGGGCAAACACTCCGCTGGTTAGAGTCATACCTGGTACATAGGAAGATGGTTGTGGTTGTGGAGGGCCAGTCATCCCAGCTCCAGAACATCTCTGCAGGAGTCCCTTAGGATAGTGTCCTGGCCCAACAATCTACAGCTGCTTCAATCAATGACCTTCTCTCCGTCATAAGGTCAGAAGTGGGGATGATTGCACAATGTTCAGCACCATTTGCAGCAACCCGGATACTGAAGCAGCCCATGTTCAAGTGCAGCAGTGTTCATGACCATCACCAAAAAGAGACACTCTAACCATTGCCCCTTGACATTCAATGGTGTAACCATCACTGAATTCCCCACTGTCAACATCCATTGACCAGAAATTCACCTGGACTCACCACGTAAACACAGTGGTTACAAGAGCAGGTCAGAGGCTGGGAATACAGCGATGAGTAACTCACCTCCTGACTCCCCAAAGCCTATCCACCACAAGGCACAAGTCAGGAGTGTGATGGAATACTCTCCACTTGCCTGGATGGGTGCCCCTCCAATAACACTCAAGAAGCTTGACGCCACCACATCTACAGACATTCAATCCCTCCACCACCGACGCTCAGTAGCAGCAGTGTGTACTATCTACAAGATTCATTGCAGCAATTCACCAAAGAACCTTAGACAGCACCTTCCAAACCCACGACCACTTCCATCTGGAAGGACAAGAGCAGCAGATACATGGGAACAGCACCACCTGAAAATTCCACACCAAGCCACTCACCGCCCTGACTTGGAAATATATCGGCCGTTCCTTCGTAGTCGCCGGGTCAAAATCCTGGAATTCCCTCCCTAGCGGCATTGTGGGTCAACCCACAGCACGCGGACTGCAGAGATTCAAGATGGCGGCTCACCACCACCTTCTCAAGGGGCAACTAGGGATGGGTAATAAATGCTGGCCAGCCAGCGATGTCCGTGTCCCAGAAATGAATTTTTAAAAAAGTAGCTGCCCATCACATCATGGCATCATCCGGTTGGATATGGCATCAATGAGCCAAAACTGAATTCAGTGATGCCAAAGGGAAAATCTTCCATTTGCTACTCTCCGACATGGTGCAGAGGCACACAAGAAAGATGGCGATGATTTTCAGAGGGCAGGCATTGTAGCCCCAGGAATCAATTCCTATAGTTCCCCAGCAAAGTGTTTTTGGTCCACCTAAAGTTGGGAAAGCTGTTGCACAAACTACTACTCAAACAACAGCCTGATGTCGTCATTCTCACTGAATTGTACTTTTCAGCCTACATCTCAGAATCTGATCATGGCCATGTTCTGTTCCACCGGTAGGACATATCCATCATAGAAACATCGAAGATAGGAGACGGAGGAGGCCATATGGCCCTTCAAACCTGCTCTGCCATTCATTATGATCATGGCTGATCATCCCACTCAATAGCCTCATCCTGCTTTCTCCCCGTAACCTTTGATCCCATTCACCCCAAGTGCTAGATCCAGCCGCTTCTCGAATACGTTCAATGTTTTGGCATCAACTACTTCCTGTGGTCACGAATTCCACAGACTCCTCACCTCTATCCTAAATGGTCTACCCTGAATACTCAGACTGTGATCCTTGGTTCTGGACTCCCCCACCATTGGGAACATCCTTCTTGCAACTACCCTGCCTAGTCCTGTTAGAATTTTATAAGTCTCTGAGATTCCCCCCTCATTCGTCTGAACTCCAGCGAAAACAATCCTAACCTAGTCAATCTCTCCTCGTACACCAGTCCCACCATCCCTGGAATCAGCCTGGTAAACCTTCACTGCACTCCCTCGAGAGCAAGAATATCCTTCCTCAGAAAAGGAGACCAAAACTGTACACAATACTCTAGGTGTGGCCTCACCAAGGCCCTGTATAATTGCAACAACAACATCCCTGCTCCTGTACTCAAAACCTCTCGCAATGAAGGCCAACATACCAGTTGCCGCCTTTACTGCCTGCTGCACCTGCATGCTTACCTTCAGCGACTGGTGCACAAGGACACCCAGGTCCCGCTGCACACTCCCCTCTCCCAATTTAAGCCATGGGTAACGCAGTGGTACACAGTCAGGAGGAAGGGTCCTTGGGAGCCCTCAACATTTACGCAAGACCCCATTAACCTGCATGCCCAAGGTCAAACATGGACAAGGAAACATCGAGCTGATTATCACCAACTGCACTCCCTCAGCCAATGATAGCATTTAGAGGAGGCACTGAGGACAGCAAGCACACTAAATATTGTCTGCGCAGGGGACTGAAGTGGCAATTGCAAAAAATGAGCTGACCAAGTCCTTAAGGACATACCAGACTGGATCAAAAACAACTGGTGGGATGCCATCTTGAGTGAAAAGCCTTTTCCTTAGCAATCAACCTAACATACACCTGTCCTTGGCAGTAGTGGCAGGAGTGACCACCGCACAGTCCTTATGGAGAGGATACTGAGGATACACTCCATTGTGTGATGTGCCAGTACCACTCTGCTAAAAAAGGATAGATTCAGAACAGATTTAGCAGCTTAAATCTGGGCTCCCATGAGTTGCTGTGGGCCATCACCAGCTGCAGAATTGTGTTAGTATTATTTACCACCACAATGTGTAATTTTGAGACACGGCATATCGTATTATAATTGCTATAACATTAGTTTCAAGCTAGGTGAGCAATCTTAATTTAATGATGAGTGCAGAAGACCATGATAAGAGCACCATAATGCATACGTTAAAAAAAACAGTGCCAATCTGTTGAAGGTGCAACACAGGATATGTTAAACAGCAAATGGTGACTTACCACCTGACATCCCAAAGCCTTTTCCCTCTCTTGAGTGCAGCTCAAACAACACTCAAGATGCTCGGCACCATCGAGGACAAAGCTTGATTGCCAACCCATCCACCACTGTAAATGTTCACTTCCATCATTGCTGTCACACTAGACCATCTACAAGATGCACTGCAGCAATTCGCCAAGGCTTCTTCAGCAGCATCTAGAGTTGCAACTTCTACTGCCTGGAAGGACATGGGTAGTAGGCACATGGAAACACCATGACATGCAGTTCAGTGGTTCAAGAAAATAGCAGAAAATCATGTTAAGAAATTCGGAAAGGGCAATAAATGCTGCCCTTGCCGGTGATGCCCTCATCTCATGAACACATCTTTAAAAAGGTGCTGTGACCTACCTAAAGTGGTCACTTATTTTCTGGGACCTCGTGGGATGCACATTGCCACTTTCTGGTCACTGACAGACTGACTTCTTAGCACTCCTCTGCAATGATCTAAAGACAAGTGAAGGATCAATAGTTTGTGCCTTGCACAGACCTTCCCCCACTATTCAATAGGTCAGAAAAATTGCAAAATACAACAACGACCTGTGTTTGAGCTTCTGCACATGCAAGTGTTTGCTTTCTGTTCTTGTACCATGGGATTTGCCTGGCAATGTAAAGTAGTTTTTATAGAGCCTGGGTATAGCAAAAACAACTTTCTTAAATAGAAAGTGAGTATTAGTCTCTACTTCACTTTGTCCCATGAGAACCCTCTAGAGAATCAAATGATCTTCAATCTACAAAGTAGCAAACATTGGAAAAACATTTTTTGTTTTACAAGTCACAGTGGTGTTCTGACAGACTTCTGGTATAAGCAGAATATATACAACTACAAAATAAGATCTTTCATACTTATTAATGAAATTCCAATGAATAATTTGCTGAATGGGAGAGTTTCCCGTTCTCCCTGCTCCGCACAAAATTCTTAAGGCAGGTATAAACCTTTTTATATACGTGAATTAGGAGCCCATCTAGAATCAGTTGGCAATTAATTCTTCAGTGGTCTGTGTGGCAGCCAATGAGATACAGTAGCCAAAAAGATTTGTATGCAGGCAGGAGGAATGAGAAGGTTCCTCTGATTCACAACCCCCTCTTCCCCGTTCCCTTTCTAGGTTACCTCTCTTAGGTTTACCTGAGAGCCCAACATTTGTTCCCTTTGCTTGGATGTGTAGAGATGCGACCAGGGTTTGCAGCATGTCCTGAATAGGTTAATGAGAATTGAGGGCCTATTTGCATCAATCCTTTGGCATCAAGGTTTAGGTGTGTGTTCATCACCCAGTGGCTAAGTGAAAATGGGCTGAAGAAAAAATGTATGTGATGATCCCTCTGATTGTCTAATACATTGGAAAAAGAACAAGGACTCACTTTATTTTAGCATATAAATATAACTTTCTTATTGCTGAGATGTAGGACAGAAGTGAAATAGTTTAAAGGCAAAAAACCACGATGCTGGAATCTGAAACAAAAAGAGAAAATTCTGGAAAATCTCAGCAGGTCTGACAGCGTCTGTGGAGAGAGAAGAGAGCCAAGATTTCGGGTCTGCGTGACTCTTCATCAGAGGGGCTCTAACGAAGGGTCATCCAGACTCCAAACGTTGGCTCTATTCTCTTTTCACAGATGCTGTCAGACCTGCGGAGATTTTCCAGTGAAATAGTTTTGTAGTTAATAGACAGCAGCTGCAGTCAGTTTTCTTGAACATTTGGCTGTGAGGTTTATTTTTTGGCACGGGGAGAATGACAAAGGTGTGTTATTGCTATAATGACCCTGGTGGCATGAATGGACAGGAATACAGTCAAACAGTCTGCACAAACATGGTGTGTTGTGAAATGCAAAGTTGAGCATCCATCTCAATTTTTAAATTAGTTTGGAAATGTAATCCCTTTTTGTACACCTTTCAACATCTAAAGGTGCTAACAGCTCAAGATATCTTAAGATTCTATAGATGCCAACAACCCTCTGCTACCTCACCAAAGTCACTTGCGCTTGTCAAGACAGGTGAAATTTGTCAGGTTATTGTATAAATATATCCCTAAACCCAACCTGGCCCTAATACAATACAAACCAGCATTAATGTTCCATTAACGCAGGTGATAGTGATTCAGAATGCACACTGGAATGATTTTCCACTTTACCTACTGCAGAAATGCCAAGACCAACTGGAACTTGCCACATGCTGTCCTAATCGAGATCAGCTCACTGAACCAGGCAACTTCCTTAGGGGGCACAGTGGTTGCACTTTTGTCTCCAACTGAAAAGGTTGTGGGTTCAAATACCACTCCAGGTACGAGAGTGCAAGATCGAGTCTGCACTGAGGGAATGATGTATTGTCTTATGATGATGTATTGTCTATGGATGACAATACCATCATTGTACACAGTGGTTAGCACTGCTGCCTCACAGCGCTAGGGACCCGGGTTCAGTTCCGCCCTCAGGTCACTGTCTGTGTGTGGAGTTTGCACATTCTTCTCGTGTCTGCGTGGGTTTCCTCCGGGTGCTCCGGTTTCCTCCCACAGTCCAAAGATGTGCAGGTTGGGTTGATTGGCCATGATAAATTGATCTTAGTGTCAGGGGGATTAGTAGGGTAAATATGTGGGGTTACGGGAATAGGGCCTGGGTCGAATTGTGGTTGGTGCAGACGTGATGGGCGAATGGCCTTCTATTGCACTGTAGGGATTCTCTGTGATGTTAGACTGATTTTGAAGGAGTATTTAACAAATTGTATGAACCATGGCATGCCAGACAGCATAAGCAGCAAGTGATAGACAGAGGTAAGCAGTCGTGCAACCAATGGATCACATGTAGGCTCTGTAGTCCTCCCACATGCAGTCATGAATAGTGGTGGACAATTAAACAACTCACTGAAAGAGGAAGCTGCACAAATATCCCCATCATCAATGATGGAGGAGCCCAGCACATCAGTGTAAAGGATAAGGCTGCAGTCTTACTGAAGCATTAAGCCAAGTGGATGATCCATCTCTGCCTCTTCGGAGGGCACCAGCATCACTGATGTCAGTGTTCAGCCATGGGATGTCAAGAAATGAGTGAAAGCACTGTGCTGCAAAGGCTATCGAGCCTGACCCCTGACAATATACCAGCAACAGTACTGAAGACTTGTGCTCCAGAAGTTGCCACACCCTTAGCCAAGTTGTTCTACTATAGCTATTACATTGACATCTACCCATCATTGTGAAAAATTGCTCAGATATATCCTGTACACAAAAAGCAGGACAAATCCAACCCAGACTATTATTGCTCCATCGGTCTACTCTCAATCCTCAGCAAAGTGATGGAAAGGGTTGCCAACAGTGCGATCAAGCGGCACTTGCTTAGCAATAACTGCTCAGTGACTTTCAGTTTGGGTTCCACGAGAGCCACTCTGCTCCTGACTTCATTACAGTCTTGGTTCAAACATGGATAAGAGAGCTGAATGCCAGAGGTGAGGTGAGAATGACTGCTCTAAACATCAAGGCAGTATTTGACCAAGAATGGCACCAAAGAGCCCGAGCAAACCTGGAGTCAGTGGGACACAGAGAAAAGACACCTCTGTTTGGAGTCATACCTGGAACAAAGGAAGATGGTTCTGGTGGTTGGAGGTCAGTCATCTCAGCCCCATGACATCACTTAGGAGTTCCTCAGGGTTGTGTCCAAGGCCTAACCATCTTTCAGCTGGACTTTCCTTCCACAATAAGGCCAGAAGTGGAGATGTATGCTGATGATTGAAAAAAATGTTCAGCACCATTTGTGACTCCTGATACTAGTGCAATCTGTGCCCATATACAGCAAGACTTGGACAATATCCAGATTTGGGCTGACAAATGGCAAGTAATGTTCATGCCACACAAGTTCCAGGCAATAACTATCATCAACAAGCAAGAATCTAACCATCTCCCCCTGACATTTGGCATTGCCATTGCTGGCTTCCTCACTACCAGCAAGGATTGGCCAGAAATTGTATTGGACCAGCCACATAAATTATGTGGCTACAAGAGCAGGTCAGAGTCTGCGAATCCTGCAGCGAGTAACTCACCCCTTGAGTCTCCAAAGCCAGTCCACCACCTACAAGGCACAAGTCTGGAATGTGATGAAATGCTCTTCCCTTGCTTGACTGAGTGCAGTCACAACACTCAAGATGCTTGACACTATCCATGACAAAGCATCCCTCTTGATTGGAACCCCATCCTGAAACTTTCACTCCCTCCACCACTGATGCACAGTAGCAGACACGGGAACACCACCACCTGCCTCGCCAAGCCACTCACCATCCTGACTTGGAAATATATCGCCCTTCCTTCACTGTCGCTAGGTCAAAATTCTGGAGCTCTCCTTAACAGCACAGTAGGTGTACTACACCAGATGAACTACTGTGGTTTAGGAAGGTGACTCACCACCACCTTCTCAAGGGCAATAAAAGATGGGCAATGAATACTGGCGTAGCCAGCAAAGCATACATCTTGTTACTGAATACAAACAGCTACATTGAAGAGCAGGGGATATTAACTTGGTTTTCTGGTCGATATTTATCCCTCAGCCAACTGCACCAAGACCGGCAATTAAAACGTTTCTGGCTGCCAAGTTTGCTCTCATAACAGGAACGACAGTTCTTCAAAGTACTTAATTACTTTAATACTTTACAACACCATGGGGTGCTCTATAAATGCAAGTACTTTCTTTCCTTTTATATGGCTCAATGCTATATGGTTTTTTCTCATTGAACCATTTAAGTTTGAGACTTTTAATGTAACAAGATTATCATTGTCGGCATTTTTTCCCTTTCAAAATTACTGCCAGAGCCCTGTAAAGCTTTCCCAATAATCTCAAACATTACTTGTATTTAGTGCGATCCAGACTCCAAAAGCTAATGCTCTCAGATTCACTGACCACACATCCCCTACCCCACTTACCATTCAATCTACACCCACTCGAAAGTCTAGGGACACGAGAACGCTTCTATCATCCCCTAGGGATCCCCCCTCCAATGTTTGTATGTCACAGCACCCTTCCCAAACCCTGTCCTATACCTGTCTACACTTCCCACTGCCTCGGCAAGGCATCCAGCATAATCAAGGACCCCTTGGACCCCGGACATTCTCTCTTCTACCTTCTTCCATCGGGAAAAAGATACAAAAGTCTGAGGTCACGTACCAACCGGCTCAAGAACAGCTTCTTCCCTGCTGCCATCAGACTTTTGAATGGGCCTATCTTGCATTAAGTTGATCTTTCTCTACATCCTAGCTATGACTGTAACACTACATTCTGCACTCTCTCCTTTCCTTCTCTATGAACGGTATGCTTTGTCTGTATAGCGCCCAAGAAACAATACTTTTCACTGTATACTAATACATGTGACAATAGTAAATCAAATCATATCAAAACAAAAATTCTTGCCACTAGTCTGTATCTCCCTCCCCCCCCCCCCAGTGCCAGACCTTAAAACCACCTCATTGTTGCCATACCCTTCCACCTCAATGTTTTCATGCTCACCACCACTCCCCCACTTCATCTTTGTCATGCTCAACGCTTTGCGCTCCCACCACTCCCGCACAGTTGCCGAACAACTAAGTACTCCTATCCTCATCAGACAATTTTATTGTCGTGAGACCCAGGACCATCCTGCCAATACCTCTAAGCCAAATCAACCCAACATCTCGCTACTACTACATACCTCCCTCTATATAGTTATTGATTCATGGTGCTTATGGTGCCCTTCTCCAGGGTGATTAAGGATGGGCAATAAATGCTGGCTGGGCCGCATCCCATAAATTAATTAAAAAAGAATCCGTTCACTTCGACCATTCTTCCCGTTTATTCTGGATTTTAAAAAAGTAAGACGTGAATTTCGGACATAAAATAGATCTGTAACAATGTTATAATTTATAACCGTGTCGCCTGACCTTTCTCACGGTGGCACAGTGGTTAGCACTGCTGCCTCACAGCGCCAGGGACCCCGGTTCGATTCTCGGCTTGGGTCACTGTCTGTGTGGAGTCTGCACATTCTCCCTCGTGTCTGCGTGGGTTTCCTCCGGGTGCTCCGGTTTCTTTCCAGAGTCTGAAAGACGCGCTGATTAGGTGCTAAATTCCCCCTCAGTGTGCCCGAACAGGCCCTGGAGTGTGGCGACTAGAGGATTTTCACAGTAACTTCATTGCAGCGTTAATGTAAGCCTACTTGTGACACAAATAAATAGTTGAACTGATTTTTAAAAAAAATTAATTCATGGGGTGTGGGTGATGCTGGCTCGGCTGGCATTTATTGCCCATCCTTAATCATCCTTGAGAAGGACGCCATCAGCACCATAAATCTGTGGTCCTGCTAACATACTGAATGTTGTGCGGTAAGGGTGTTATAGTGCTGTGGTTGTCGTTGCGCTAGTAATCCAGAGACTTGGCAATTATAATCCAGAGAATTTGAGTTAAAACCCACATAACCAGTGGAGAATTTGAATTCAGTTTTTTTGTAAGAAAAAGCTGGAAATTGAAAGATGGTACCAGTAAAAATGACCATGAAGCTGTTAGATGATCATACAAACCCAACAGGATCACTCAGTCCATTTAGGGAGGACGCCTGCCCTCTTTGTCTGGTCTTAGCCTTAATGACCTGAGTCCACACCAATGTGTCGACTCTTAAATGCCTTCTGAAGTGGCCCTGCCAACCACTCAATTGTGTCAAAACTCAGGGGAGCGAGGGATGGATGATGAATATTGGCATTGCCACCGCCACTCACACCTGAGAATGAGCAATGCAAGTGAGGTATGCATCGGCGCAGCTGTGTATAAACATTAGAAAAGATCATTAAAATTTATTTGAAAAACAGCATACTTCAAAATTCTGTTATAATAGCAGATAGCAACTTCTTCCCTGCTGCTACCAGACTTTTGAATGGACCTACCTTGCACTAAGTTGATCTTTCTCTACACTCTAGCTATGACTGTGACGCTACATTCTGCACTCTCTCCCTTCCTTCTCTATGAACTTTGTATAGCGCGCAAGAAACAATACTTTTCACTGTACACAAATACATGTGACAACAACAAATCAAATCAAAAGTGTCTGAAATTCATACAGATTTCTGAAACTGAGGAAGGAGGAATTAAAGTCTTGCTTTACCCTCGCATCAGAATTTTTATTGAGTGCAAATTGCATGATTTTGTTTTATGCAGGAAGAATGCTATAAAAACCAGGTGGCTTAGTAAGTCACCTCGGGTTCAATGGATATGGACCCCTGATTTACTACTTGGCTGTTCCCTGTCGAACATAAATATGTTCTTCACAGTGCCCTCAGGAATTAGTTGTGGCAGTGAACCTAGTTTCATGTATTCTATTGAAATGCACTTGAGGTGTTTTTGACTGTCACAGAATTAAAATTGCTTATTGCTCCAATCTAACGAATACATTTTGAAAGATTATATTTCCCCTCATCTTGTGGGAATCCCCATATCACATGCTAATCCTGGTAATCGCGATGGAGTTGGATAACCTGCTCGCAGACTTATGCACTTGGTCTTTCAATAGTCTGCTGGAAACTATACCTTAATTACCACAACCTTTTTCATTTGCCTGCTCCCTGGCAATCTTTTCTCTCTGCTACCTGAAGACAGTGAGTCCACTTTGGTCATGGTTCCCTGGGTTCCAGCTTCCCTTTGATACTATGCCCACATTACCATTCTTCCAGTGAGAGTTGAGACAGTGGACCTTTTGAGCGAGTGGGGACTTGGCAGAGGTGCAGGTCAATTGGATTTCCTCCACCTCCTGCCCAGTAGAAGACTGGTCCAGGAGTGACCATAAGATATAGGAACAGAATTAGGCCACTCAGCCCATCGAGTCTGCTCCGCCATTCAATCATGGCTGATATTTTTCTCATCCCCATTCGCCTGCTTTTTCCCCATAACCCCGATCCCCTTATTAATCAAGAACCTATCTATCTCTGTCGTAAAGACACTCAATGACCCGGCCCCCACAGCCTTCTGCGGTGAAGAGTTCCACAGATTCACCACTCTCTGGCTGAAGAAATTCCTCCTCTTCTCTGTTTTAAAGGATCGTCCCTTTACTCTGAGGTTGTGCCCTCTGGTTCTAGTTTTTCCTACTAGTAGAAACATCCTCTCCACGTCCACTCTATTTAAGCCTCGCAGTATCCTGTAAGTTTCAATAAGATCCCCCCCCATCATTCTAAACTCCAGACCCAGAGTCCTCAACTGTTGCTCATACAACAAGCTCTTCATTCCAGGGATCATTCTTGTGAACCTCCTCTGGAACCTTTTCAAGGCCAGAGTGGCAGGATATCTAGGGCTTTCCTAATATCCACTTACTGTGGCTTGTGATATTCTAGCTCAGATTGGGAATTCATTCTGGGAGTTGATTTCCCAGTCCCTCAGCATGGTATATGTTATCACATGGCATGAGAGATTGAGCCTTTCTTTCTCACTGCTACAGAATCATGAATTGGGGAGTGCTCCTAAAGTATTGTGCCACCCACGTGCTTACATGTGGTTAACTTGGGTTTGTACCTGATTTTTTTAATGCCAGTTAGTTCCTAACCTTAGAACATAGAACAGTACAGCACAGAACAGGCCCTTCGGCCCACGATGTTGTGCCGAGCTTTATCTGAAACCTTGACCAGAATCGCTAGCCAACTGCTTAGTTACAGTGTGGCACAGGTAGACTATTGAAGCAGATAGAACTGTCGGCTGTGTCACTTGAAAGAAGTTGTATATTTGATGAAAAAATACAAAAATATAAAATGTAATACCAACCATGAGCTGTAAGGAATTGCAATTTCACAGATATTAGGAAGTCACAGTTAATGATAGAGAACAGACATGTTAAAGAAGAAGGAGCTCAATGTCATATTCTATGCTTCTCAGTTTAATTCAGATAAAATCTTTTGCATTTCAGTAACTTGGTGAATAAAGTAGCCTGAAGCAGTCACTTTGAAATACAAGCATCCTTCCAGCTCAGAGTCATTGAGCTGAAGTGCGAGTTGGAGACACACAGTAGAGGAGCAGGAGTATCTGGACAGTTTGCTGTAGAACTCAGTCACACCTTATAAAGGCAAGCAGAGTAAGGGACATCTGGGTTAATTAGAGAATGAGGATCTGCAGAAAATGACCCTATCCAACCGGCACAATGTACCTGTGTGTATGTTGGGCACAGGTGACATACCTAGCACCAGTGTGAGCAACAACTCAATCCTGGTTAGAAGGATATTGGAGAGAGAGGGATCCAGTAGTTGTGGTCCATGTTGGGGCCAACACCACAGGAAAAAGTAAGGAAGAGGTCCAGTATGAAGCTAGCTGCTAATTTAAAGAACAGGGCCTTAAAGGATGAACCAGGCATGTGAAAATTTGTAGAGGAATATGGATATTAAGGAGTTGAACCTGTGGCTGAAGGAGTGCTGTAGGAAGGAGGAGTTGCATCTCCAGGGCCATGTGCACCTATACTGGGGCAGGAAGGAACTGTACCACTGGGACATGCTTCACCTGAACCAGCCTGGGACTGGGGTCTTAGTGGAAAGGCTAACTAGGGTGGTCACAAAGACGGTAAACTAGTGAACGAAAAGGTAATAGTTCTAAAACAATCAAAAGGGGAGAAAGGGAGAGATGTGAAAATATCTACCAAGATTCCAGATTAAGGTAAGGCTGGCTTCATTGGGATGTGACAGAGACCAACCGCAAATTGGGGAGATCTGTTGATGGTAAAATGACAGATCTTTGGCAGTTGTTCATGAAAGAATTCAACGTGATATCGAGCCAGTTTATACCCTTAAGGAACACTCACTCTACTTGACAAAAATAACAGCCATGGACAGCTAAAAGGCTAAAGGACAATCTAAAACTAAAAGACAAAGCATACAAAAATGCAAAACCGCGTGCAGATCTTGGTAACTGGGAGAGTGACAAAGAACAGCAAAAGGTGAAAATAACAGCTACAAAAGGAGAGTATGGGAAGAAACTTGCAAGGGATGTCAAGACTGACATTCCCCCCCCCTAATTATCATGGGAAAGAGGTGATTGGAAGCAATGTGGATCCTTTGAAAACTATTAATGATGATATAAATGGAAATTAGAAAATGGTAGACATCTTGAATAATTACTTAGTGTCGGTATTTAAAACAACAACAATGACCTGCATTTATGTAGCGCCTTTAACAAAATAAAACATCCCGAGATGTTTTGCAGGATTATTACAAAGCAAAATTTTACACTGAGCCACTTAAGGACATATTTGGGCATATGACCAAAGCCTGATCAAATAAATATATTAACAAGCACCTTAGGGAGGTAGAGTAAGAGAGAGGTTTATACTGGGAATTTCACAGCTTAGGGCCTTGGCAGCTAAAGACACATCTAACAATGTTGAGATTAAATTGGGAATGCTCAAGTGCTCAGAATTGAAGGAGCGCGGATAGGCTAATGGAATGCTGGTCTTTATATCTGGAGGACTAGAAAACAAAGAGGTCAAGGTTAATGCTACAGATATACAAACAAGGGGTAGTAGAATTTTGGAATTCACTTCTTCAAAAAAACATCTAAGTGCAAAACTAACTGTTAATTTTAAATCTGAAATTGATATACTTTGTTAATTCTGAACATTAGAAGATATGGGACAAAGGCAGGTACACGAAGTTTGGTCACAGTTCAGACAATCTCATTGAATAGTGGAACGAGCAGAAGAGTATATATGGCCTCCTCCTGTTCCTGTTATTCATTTTACTAAAGGGGCTACTGAAAGGATGTATGGTTTGAGGTGGAATTGCTGCTGAGGAAGATGCTCCTTTCTTCATTCTTGGACATAAAAGTTTATTTATTAGTGTCACAAATCGGCTTACATTAACACTGCAACGAAGTTACTGCGAAAATCCCCTAGTCGTCACACTCCATCGCCTGCTCAGGTACGCTGAGGGAGAATTTAGCATGGTCAGTGTACCTAACCCGCACGTCTTTCAGACTGTGGGAGGAAACCGGAGCACCCGGAGGAAACCCACGCAGACACGAGGAGAACGTGCAAACTCCACACAGACAGTGACCCGGGAATTGAACCCGGGTCCCTGGCGCTATGAGGCAGCAGTGCAAAAAATGACGGCCAGGATTCTCCTAAAAAAACCTAAGTGCCCAATGTGCGGGAAAACGGGAATATTTCCCGTCCATTTTTTGGCCGTACTTACCAGAACGAATCTTTGACACTCTGAGCATTGCAGAATACCTCAGCATGATTCACTCTGGTAAGTAATTGCAGGGTATATTCCCACCCAAGAGGCCAGCAGCATAGTGCTGAGTGGACCATTGTGCAGGCGCCAATCTGTCAGTGCAGAGATCAGCGCATGGGCAGTGGCCTCCGATTGCCGGCCTCCCAATCGCTGGCCTCTGATCATTGCCCTCACATGGAACCCCCCCCTTCCCCCTGTTGATTGCCAGCCTCCCAGAAGCCCCCAGCACAATGGCCAGCCCCGATCGCCCCCCTCTCCCCCTCTCCCAATGCTCCAAGAGCAGAGTAGTACCGGGTCACCCCGCCCCTCCCTCCCCCATAGGCCCTACACCCCAGTCTGCCTGCCCCCTCTGGCCCTTCGCCCTTGGCACTGCCTGGTGTCCAGTGGGCAGTGCTAAGGTGCCCTCTGGGCAGTGCCAGGCTGGTATTGCCAGACTGGCAGTGCCTAAGGAGCACCCCGCCTTGCCTCTGACTTCAGGAATGGGGGGGGTGCTCATTGGCCTCTGTCCTCACCAGTGGGGCCAGGGTGCCTGTTCCCCGTTAGTGTGGAGCAGTTGTAAACCCTGCTGGAGAGAAGCACTCCCAGCAGCGGGGGGGAGAGATGCCATCGGGCCCGGAAAATACTGTCCGGGCCGACTAATCATATTGAAATTCCGATTTCTGGCGCAGAGTTGATTGCCCTAAGGCAGGTTGCGAGCCTCACTAAAGGCCCCTTTTTGGTGTCTCCTGGCCCGCTCGAGAATCTCGGCCCAAATCTTTAAACGAAAAGAATGTTGGAAAATCAGTTGTCTAAATAATTCTTGCCCATTTTGAAATGGAAACTTGGAAAAGTGTTTTTGAAATGTTTATGATTTGTTTATTTTATATGATCGTAACCAAACACTTAAGTTTTGTTTTTTTTCAGTCAACATCACTTTTCTTAGGAACCATTACTGCAGAAAATAAGATATGAGGTGGAGGGTTAATTGTGGTTACCTCCTTGTAATATCCGCAAACGCTGGGTGGTATGGGTTGTGGTTAATTTTGACTGAATAAAAATAAGTAGAGGATTATTGGTGGTTAGCCAGCTGCTGCCTATTGTCTGTTTAGAGCGAACCATCACTTTACAGTTATGTATCTTTGAAGTGCTGGTTGCAAACTTTGTCCGCAGCCCTGAGAATGTGGAGGCGCTGGACAGCAGTCTGCTCTTACTGCCCGTCTGAATGTTATTTGGTGGCACCAGCATTCCAAATTGTAGCCTTTGTCTGCCTGCCTACCTGCTGGAGGAATCTGACTCAAGATTTTTCAGAAATCCTTTTATGGACAGCTGCGTTGGAGACAGTGATGAGGAAGTTCACAGTGTTATTAAGCTTTGAACCACTGAGCCTTTGTTGGATTTAGTTTGCTCAGACTAAGCCCCTTCCTTAGTAGAATCTGAAGGCATATTTTGTTAAATTAGTTTCCTGATTAACTCACCGGTTCTGAATCACTATATTAATCATTGTAGTAATGACCACAAAATGTATAATGAATGTCTTTTAATGTCTTCCAAGTGGGAAGCTTGCAGCCCAAATCATTATTAAAAACAGGAAGATCTTTTTAGTTGTCAATGTAAAAGTGGACATTTAGAAGAAGAGATAGATGGCAATATTCCAAGGCTTTGTATTTTCTAAGTGACTTTATCTACCTGCCCTTATTCTGTCATAGAATCTTTTAGGTATTCCTAATCAGACAGATGGGTCTTAGTTTAACAGCTCATCTGAAGGATGGCACTCCCTTAATGCTGCACTGAAGTGGCAATCCAGACAATGTGATTGAGCACTGGAGTGGGATTTGACACGACCGTACAAGTATAACTGAAAGCTATCAACTGACTGTTCCAATAAATCTAGGTATATGCACTGATGTCCCTGCATCCGCATGCTTCAATAGTATGCCAGCCATTTTCTATCTCTTGTGCATGTTTTGCCGCTTTGACCAGTTTGTCAGACATTATCTGCAGATCACCGTAGAAGGGGTGTGAAAAAGAATGGGGCATTGTGCATCCCTAAAAGAAAGTAGGCAGATTAAGACCATAAGAACATTAGAACTAGGAGTAGGAGTAGGCCATCTGGCCCCTCGAGCCTGCACCGCCATTCAATAAGATCATGGCTGATCTTTTCGTGGACTCAGCTCCACTTAGCTGCCTGCCGCTCACCATAACCCTTAATTCCTTTACTGTTCAAAAATTTATCTATCCTTGCCTTAAAAACATTCAACAAGGTAGCCTCAGCTGCTTCACTGGGCAGGGAATTCCACAGATTCACAACCCTTTGGGTGAAGAATCATAGAAAGCCTATGAAAGAGGCCATTTGGCCCATCGTGTCTGCACCGACCACAATCCCACCCAGGCCCTACCCCCATATCCCTACATATTTACCCACTAATCCCTCTAACCTACACATCTCAGGACACTAAGGGGCAATTTTAGCATGGCCAATCAACCTAACCCACACTGTGGGAGGAAACCGGAGCACCCGGAGGAAGCCCACGCAGACACGGGGAGAATGTGCAAACTCCACACAGACAGTGATCCAAGCTGGGAATCGAACCCAGGTCCTCCTCAACTCAGTCCTAAATTTGCTCCCCCTTATTTTGAGGCCATGTCCCCTAGTTCTAGTTTCACCTGCCAGTGGAAACAACTTTCCTGCTTCTATCTTACGGTAGCACAGTGTTTCGCACTGCTGCCTCACAGCGTCAGGGACCCAGGTTCAATTCCCGGCATGGGTCACTGTGTGTGTGGAGTTTGCACGTTCTCCCCGTGTCTGCGTGGGTTTCCTCCGAGTGCTCCGGTTTCCTCCTACAGTCTGAAAGACATGCTGGTTAGGTGCATTGACCCAAACAGGCACCGGAGTGTGGCGACTAGGGGCATTTCACAAAAACTTCATTGCAATGTTAATGTAAGCCTTACTTGTGACTAATAAGTAAATAAACTTTAAATTAACACACAGATCATGAAAGACATTCAGCAAAAAGAGTACATGTCATGTATTAAGCATGGTTCATACTCCATGCATCATCTTTGAATCTATATGAGCTATGTGCAATTTTACTAAAAGTATCACTACTTGAGGGTGGGAGTGACTCTGTATCTGTTGGGTATTGCAGTTTGTTTATTGAATTTTGGATTGGTTATGCATGGTGCTTACAATTAACTACACATGGTCAAGTCAATAAAACATTTGACATTTTATTGTACTTGACATATGTGTTTTATAAACACATCTGCTATGAGATTTCCTTATTATACCAATCTCTTTAGTTATTGTTAGTCAGCCTTTTCATTTAATCAATTATCTCTTTCCACTTCTCGGAATTGGTTTGAATCCTTATTTCCTAATGTCTTGCGTTGTTAATCTGCCCAGTTGGAGGTATGTGGTTTACTTTCACTGTGGAGGCATTCTCCTGCTAATCCAATCCTGCCTGTCCATTAAATAAAATCCAATTTTTATTCATTCAGCGTAACTCCCTCAGTATTTCAAATCAGACCTCAGATGCTTGCTGTTATCGACATCTGTGAGCAATTGACCGCTTTAAATATAATGTATCGTTTTGTTTGGTTATGATTTTGTTCAGCGGTCCATTAAGTAGTATGAATGAAAGTTGATCATACTCATTATATCGGCAGTAATATACCGTAATGAGATGCATAAGCACATGGACATGGCACAGTCCTTTACAGGAGGAAGCTTGCTGTCCTTATTAGCTCTGGCCTATTTGTGACTCCAGATCCAGGGCAATGTGTTTGACTCTTAACTGTCCCCTGAACTACTCATGCAAACCTCTTAGTGCAATGGGCAAGAAATGCTGGCCTTGCCTGCGACACTTGGATCCCATTAAAGAATGAACAAAAAGTGATGCTGCATAAAGCTGTTTGAGAATGGAACCTTCATCTCAATGTATCTGCAGTCTCTTGAGCCTATACTATTTTCAAACACCTCTACTAGCTTGCGGATTATAGTGACACTTTTAAACTATCAAAGGGGAAATAACTGTTATTCGTGGTGTATTTAGGAAACACCATAAGCATTAGAGGTGAATTACAAGGAAGTTTGGAGTTCATCCATTGAGGGGCATTCACAATTAAAGGTTCTCCAAAACTCAAATGTTAAGCTCCATCTGGCTATGAGGGGAGGAGAGGGATGAGGCCCTTCTCAGCTCATTTCCTTCAAGTACCTCATAAAGGATGGGTGAAACACAACTCTGACTGCTTCTGTAACGATGTATAACTTGGGAAAATCACTCTGACGATGGAGAATGATTGCATGGCTATGGGTAACAGTTATACAAGATTTGATTTAATTTGTCAAATGGTTTTATTTCCAGTGATGAATATTTTATTCAAAGCAAATAGCTCAAATTGTGACAAAGCTAAATGTCAGCATATTTCAACATTTTAAAGATATATATGCTTCTAGTGATTTAGCAAAATAACATTTCACCCTAATTGAAAGAACAGATCACTTTAGCTGTGCAAAGTATGGCACTTGGCACAGCAGATTGAGCAGATGTTGGAGCCAAAGAAAATATTATAACAAATGATTGTAGCTCTTTTCAAAGTGTTCGTGTCAAACTATTTTTATGGAAACAGAATTGCAGATAAACTTAGAATCTTTGTGCCAATCTTACCTGCCGCTCATACCATGCTCCCGCTGCAGCGAGGTTGCAGAATTTGACGGCCAGCCAAATCTCCGTTCACTGCGGCAGGACGGGAGTATCCCGCCGGCATGCACGGTGGTAAGATTCCGGCCTTTGGGTTTGTCAGTCTACTTGGTGAATGACACTTCCATTTTTTGCTGTTTCACAGCATATCTGAATTGTGACAGACAAGGGGGCTATTCGGTCCATTTTGTCTGCAGTGAATGAGCAATGAACCCCATGCCATTCCCTTACTTTCTCCCTTGCACATTCTTCCTTTTCAAGGACTACTTTTCTTTCATCACTCCTTTTTGTCAGAAACTGGACATTGCTTAACTTGATTTATGGTGCTTGGATTACCTACATTCTTCTTCAGTGATCTTCCTGGAATTAACCAGGCTTGACTGACTGTCATTCTATCTCTCTTTTTCATAAAGATTCGTAGAACAAACATAACCATTCATCAAGTCAAAAGTCCAACTAATTTAGCTTGTTTCTTAAAGAGCAATAGCTTGAATTTTTACTGTGCTTTTACTAAGCTACATGAGGTGGTTGGACAGGTGGCCAAACATGACCATCTTAAAGGAGCTGTGAGTAGAGAGATGGGGAGGTTTATAGAGGCAATTCCTGAATTTTTTGGCAGCGAAAGAATGATGGTCATTGGTAGAGTCATAGGGAGAGGAATAATTCCAGAGGTTATGCAGAGTATGAACTTAATCATGCAACTAAGGTGGGTAATGAATATGGCAATACTTATTCCATGTAATACAAATGCAACATTCAGTTTTTGCATTTTGCAGATATTTTATGGCTTTCCTAACTTTTAGTTTATATTTCTGAGAAAAGCTTCCCACCTGCATTGGCAACCTGCCTTTTCTCATCATTAAAAGTGCTTGGCAGGTCTGTTGTGGTTTTCCTTTTAGATTTCTACAATGTGCCGTTTTTTATAAAATCTTTTCATTTCCTTCTTTATTATCATGACTTCAATGAAGTGTGTGTTTGTGTAGTGGTAGTGAGAAGATCGAGGGTGGAATTCTCCCAGAAAAGAATCTAAGTGCCGAATTTGCATTAAAAGCTGGAGTACATCCCGCTGTTTTTTTCAGCGGGATTTTCAAAATGAATGTCCCACGCTCTGTGCGACAGTGTGCCTATTCCCACTGGAGAGGCCAGCAGCTTAGCGCTAAGCGGGCTGACTGTGCACACACCGATCTTTCAACACCGTGATCGGCGCATGCGCTGTAGCCCTGCACTGCCAGCCTCCCAGTCGCTGGCCAGCACAGCAACCCCTCATCGCTGCCCCACAGACCCCCCCCCCACACCCCTCACCTCCCAGACATGTCCTGATTTCCCCCCTACCCATCCCGATGGCCTGTCCCGATCGTGTCCTCCCTCCCATTCTGCCTACGATCCCAAATGCAGAGTGGCAGCGGGACCCCCCCTACCCCACCGATTGCCCCAGTAGGCCTCACCCCCACTAGCCCCCCCTTGGCACTGCCCAGTGGGCAGTACCATGATGCCGCTTGGGCATTGCCACTTTGCCCATTGGGCAGTGCTGAGGGGCTAGGCTGGCATTGCCAAGCTGGCACTGCCCAGGGGCACCCCCCCCCCTTAACCCTGACCTCCTGGGGGGCCTCCATGGGCCTCCCTTCACTCCAGCTGGGTCGGGCCGCCAGCTCCCCATTAGTGGGGCTTTTTTGGCATGGAACTGACAACGCCGGATATCCAGTGGCCAGAGATGCGCGGAGGCCGTGGCGCCCAGCACGAAGCCTGCTACGTGGCCTCTGCTGATGTCTTTCCTATTTGCTGTAGATCTGATTATACTTGTATTTCACATTCAGGACAAACATTGCAGCTTGTCCTAGGGATCTGTTGCTTACAGCGGTGGAAATCAGTCTGATAGCTATGTAACGTGAATGCAAACTCCAGGGAACATTGACTTGAGCATATTTATTGTTCAGATTAACCCTTTAAAGCAGCTGCAATTGCTATTTGATGTTTTGAATGCCTGACAACTCGATGGCATTGGACTTCCGAAATAATATACAGATGGATCAGCATTGGAATTCTGTTGAGATAGTCATCTCTTTGAATGTTGCCCTTTCAAGTGCATGATGTCCAAACATTCATTTTACACATGACTTGAAAGAATAATTCACCTTACAATTGTGGACAAGCTAAAAAGTCAATTAGCGTTCACGGTTGTTTTGGCTTCAAGTGCTCCTAGACCTAACTGCAGAATTTGATTACAATCCTGCATGCGTGAGTTAATCTGGAATTTGATATGTACATCAGTAATTGGGAATATATTTTGATTGTGTCAGGTTTCTGGTACTAAAATGATAGGATAGGAATTGCTTGTCGGAATAGTGCATGCGGAAGATCGGCTGACTGTTATCTCCAAGCCTGTCCCGTTGGAAGTTTCCAAGCTGGGTGACCAGCTGTCTGTATAGCGGGATCCCTGTGAGATGTAAGTACTCAGGCTTGAAACTTTGAAGTACTGAAATAATCACTTGCGCAAGTCACTTTGATAGATGTCACTGCAAAGTGATTCTATTTAGTTACTTTAAACAAGAATCTTTTGGTTGCTTCATAAGAAGTACTTCAATTACTTTTGAGCTTTTCAAATGGTTTGTCATCAGATACTGGCATCTTTTCAGGGTTAGTGAGTGGTGTGGATGGCTGTTGATGAAAGCTCCATACTCCAGTAATTCGATATTATTGAAGATTCACAATACTTTGTTCAGAGACGTGATTCCTTTCAGAAGTGAACACACACAATAGCAGCTGCTAATTGTGAAAGAAGCACAGTCTGCAAAGAGGAAGTCATTTCAGAAGTTTCAACACAACTTTATACGATCCTAATCCACATTATTTTATTTTCTCTTATCCTTGTGTGAGATTTGGGGCACATTAGCAAGGCTGGTGTTTATTGCTCATCCCTAATTGCTCTTTACCCATGTGGCTTGCTGGGCCATAACAGGGGACAGTTAAGAATCACATTGCTGGTGTTGCAGTCACGTGTAGGTCAGACGGGGTAAGAATAGCAGATTTCACCCCGTGAAGACATTATTGAACTAAATGGGCTTTTACACAAATTGATGATGGTTTCATGGTCACCATGACTTAGATGAGCTTTCAATTCCAGGTTTATCAATCGAATTTAAATTCCACCAGCTGCCATGGTGTTTGATAGCCATTGCTGATCTTACCTTTCCAAATAAGATGCAATGAAAATAAAATCCAATTATAAGCTTGCCAATGGCCCAGTTTGTTCAGGTTCTCTGTGTAACTGCAATGCAAACACGATTATCCCATTTGTGATATCCTTAGACCGTTTGTTGTGGAGAAGACACTATTGATATTGAAGGCTGAAATAAAATTTGTAACATCCATGATCAATGAGAGAAGGCTTCTTGTCAAACTGGATGCAGTTCAGAAGCAGGTTTACAGCTCAAACTCCTCATATTATGACCCATAAATCTTTGTTCCGGTAATTATGCAGGGCTGTTAAATGATTTAAGTACAGGAGGCACAGAGAGAGAGAAAGACACAATATCGAAGGTTCTCATGTGTTGTCATGCACCTCCGGAAATGTGGCTTGAGCCACCTATCAACCAATCAGTAGTCTGTTCTCACACTGTATAAATTGTTGTTTTCCCTTATACTGGCGTTCTTGTGAAGTGTCCTGATGAGTGTAAGATAAAAAGCATGTCTCTTTTTCAGCAAAAATCAGGTTCTGTAGTAATTTCATAATCCATAGACCCAGGGAATGCTCTGGGGTCCCGGGTTCGAATCCCGCTATGGCAGAGGTGAAATCTGGATTCTGGAAACTGGAATTAAAAGTCTAATGATAACCACAAAATCATTGTTGATTGTCCTAAAAAAAAACCTTTAGGGAAGGAAATCTGCCATCCTTACCCGGTCTGGCCTACATGTGACTCCAGAGCCACAGCAATGGGGTTGACTCTTAAATGCCCTCAGGGATGGGCAATAAATTCTGGCCCAGCCAGCGACTCCCACATCCCATGGACAAATATATATTTTTTAAATGACAATTTGTTTTAGATTATTGGTTTACAGTAGACTTTAGTGTACAGTATTGGATAGAACATAGAACATAGAACATTACAGCGCAGAACAGGCCCTTCGGCCCACGATGTTGCACCGACCAGTTAAAAAAAAAAACTGTGACCCTCCAACCTAAACCAATTTCTTTTCGTCCATGAACCTATCTACGGATCTCTTAAACGCCCCCAAACTAGGCGCATTTACTACTGATGCTGGCAGGGCATTCCAATCCCTCACCACCCTCTGGGTAAAGAACCTACCCCTGACATCGGTTCTATAACTACCCCCCCTCAATTTAAAGCCATGCCCCCTCGTGCTGGATTTCTCCATCAGAGGAAAAAGGCTATCACTATCCACCCTATCTAAACCTCTAATCATCTTATATGTTTCAATAAGATCCCCTCTTAGCCGCCGCCTTTCCAGCGAAAACAATCCCAAATCCCTCAGCCTCTCCTCATAGGATCTCCCCTCCATACCAGGCAACATCCTGGTAAACCTCCTCTGCACCCTCTCCAAAGCCTCCACATCCTTCCTGTAATGTGGGGACCAGAACTGCACACAGTACTCCAAGTGCGGCCGCACCAGAGTTGTGTACAGTTGCAACATAACGCTACGACTCCTAAATTCAATCCCCCTACCAATAAACGCCAAGACACCATATGCCTTCTTAACAACCTTATCTACTTGATTCCCAACTTTCAGGGATCTATGCACACATACACCTAGATCCCTCTGCTCCTCCACACTATTCAAAGTCCTCCCGTTAGCCCTATACTCAACACATCTGTTATTCCTACCAAAGTGAATTACCTCACACTTCTCCGCATTAAACTCCATCCGCCACCTCTCGGCCCAACTTTGCAACCTGTCTAAGTCTTCCTGCAAACTACGACACCCTTCCTCACTGTCTACCACACCACCGACTTTGGTGTCATCAGCAAATTTGCTAATCCACCCAACTATACCCTCATCCAGATCATTAATAAATATTACAAACAGCAGTGGCCCCAAAACAGATCCCTGAGGTACACCACTTGTAACCGCACTCCATGATGAATATTTACTATCAACCACCACCCTCTGTTTCCTATCCGCTAGCCAATTCCTGATCCAATTTCCTAGATCACCCCCAATCCCATACATCTGCATATGTACCAACAATTATGGAACACTTGCATATTTTCACCTTTTCAAAATCATTGTGCTTATTTTTATTAGGCTTCCTATTCCTTTATATAGGGCTTTTTGTTTTAAAGATGTTCCAGGGAATTGGATGGACGGTTCAATGAAAGAAACTTGCACGGTTATGGGATTAGAGTGGGGGAATAGGATTGACTAGATTGCTTTATAGAGAGCCAACATGGACGTGATGGGCTTAATAACCCCTCTATTCAAGAAGGGAGGGAGGCAGCAAACATGAAATTATAGGCCAGTTAGCTTGTCGTGGAGAATGTGTTAGAATCGATTATTAAAAAGGTTATAGCTGGGTACTTACACAAGTTCAGGTTAATTTGGAAGAGTCATCATAGTTTTTTGAAAAGGAAGTCATGTTTAACTAATTTACTGGAGTTCTTTTGAAGGAGTAACATTATTGTGGACAGAGGAAATCTGTAGACGAATTGTGCTCAGATTTTCGGAAAGCATTTGCTAAGGTGCCACATCAAAGGTTATTGCAAAAAATAAAAGCACATGGCGCGGGGGGGGTAACATTTTAACCTGGATTGTAGATTGGCTGGCTGGCAGAAAGCAGTATGCATAAATGGGTCTTTGTCTGACTGGCAGAGTGTGACAAGTGGAGTCCTGCAGGGGTCAGTGCTGGGGCCTCAATTTATTGTACAATTTACATCAATGACTTAGATGAGAGGAGCGAAGATATGGTAGTCAAATTTGCAGGTGACACAAAGGTAGGTAGGAAAAGAAATTGTGAAGAAAATAAATGGAGTTTGCAGATCGATATAGGACAAAAATCTGGCAGGTGGAATATAATGTGAGAAATTGTGAAGTTGTCCACTTTGGGCGGTGGGGAGCGAGCAGTGCTGGGGAATGAAGCGCAGGGGAATCCACAGCTTTCACTGTGCTTGTGCAGATGAATATTCCTGATATATTCTGACAAAAGCTTGGGAAAGGCTAATCACGCGAACATTGTCATACTTGCACTGAAATTGAAAGTGTGTGAAAGGGAGTACGTCTGTTCTTGTACCTTTGAGTGGGCCTTATTCAAAAAAAAATCCTTTGAAGCTTGTAATTGTAGTCGTATATCTTTATTTCTCTCCATGCTTTTGATATTGTGACTGTCACTTTGTAAGCGATACTGTTACAAATTCAGTGGGAAAATGATCCAGGAAAGAAACCGTAGAATCCCTACAGTGCAGAAAGAGGCCGTTTGGCTCATTGAGTTTGCACTAACTCTCCGAAAGAGCACCTTACCCAGGCGCACCCCCTCAGCCTATCCCCGTAACCTCATTTACCATGGCTAATCTACTTAACCTGCACATCTTTGGAGTGTGGCAGGAAACCCGGAGCACCCACAGGACACGGGGAGAACGTGTAAACTCCACACAAACAGTCACCCAAGGCTGGAATTGAACCCGGGTCCCTGGCGCTGTGAGGCAGCAGCGCTAACCACTGTGCTGCTGGTTAAATCAAAAATGGAAAAAACCCTCGACAACAATCTGCCCAGTGGAACTTTGAATATTGCTATTTAATGGATTCTTCTTTCAAGTTATAAAATGCTCAGTGAAGGCAAATTTAAATGACAATGATTTTTTGAGGGAACTGTATTGTAAAATCCATACTGCTCACTGCATGTTATGAAACATAGAACATAGAACATTACAGCACAGAACAGGCCCTTCGGCCCACGATGTTGTGCCGACCTTCATCTGAAACCAAGATCAAGCTATCCCACTCCCTACCATCCTGGTGTGCTCCATGTGCCTATCCAATAACCGCTTAAATGTTCCTAAAGTGTCTGACTCCACTATCACTGCAGGCAGTCCATTCCACACCCCAACCACTCTCTGCGTGAAGAACCTACCTCTGATATCCTTCCTATATCTCCCACCATGAACCCTATAGTTATGCCCCCTCGTAATAGCTTCATCCACCCGAGGAAATAGTCTTTGAACGTTCACTCGATCTATCCCCTTCATCATTTTATAAACCTCTATTAAGTCTCCCCTCAATCTCCTCCGCTCCAGAGAGAACAGCCCCAGCTCCCTCAACCTTTCCTCATAAGACCGACACTCCAAACCAGGCAGCATCCTGGTAAATCTCCTCTGCACTCTTTCCAGCACTTCCACATCCTTCTTATAGTGAGGTGACCAGAACTGCACGCAATATTCCAAATGCGGTCTCACCAAGGTCCTGTACAGTTGCAGCATAACCCCACGGCTCTTAAACTCCAACCCCCTGTTAATAAAAGCTAACACACTATATGCCTTCTTCACAGCTCTATCCACTTGAGTGGCAACCTTTAGAGATCTGTGGATATGGACCCCAAGATCTCTCTGTTCCTCCACAGTCTTCAGAACCCTACCTTTGACCCTGTAATCCACATTTAAATTAGTCCTACCAAAATGAATCACCTCACATTTATCAGGGTTAAACTCCATTTGCCATTTTTCAGCCCAGCTTTGCATCCTATCTATGTCTCTTTGCAGCCTACAACAGCCCTCCACCTCATCCACTACTCCACCAATCTTGGTGTCATCAGCAAATTTACTGATCCACCCTTCAGCCCCCTCCTCTAAGTCATTAATAAAAAAGAGGAATTTCATTGGCCCAATTGAATTGGATTAATGGCAGACTTTCTTGAATGAGCACAATAGCTTCACCTCCCTGTTCAATTTCAGATCATATGCTTGGTGCAGTGAACATTCCAGTGTGTTTGTGGAGTAGGTTAAGAGGTGCGAGATGGTTTGAAGGACTTTGGTATGCCTTGTGTATTTAGCTTGTCTGTATTTCATTGTTAAACTGTCTAGAATGCTATTTTAACACACGCTGTAAAATCCACAGCCTTATTTGCATATCAACAGTCAATATTTCACATTGATAACTAAAATTGTTAACTGTCAACAAAAAAAAACCTAAAAATTGCTGTCTGGCCACCAAAACTAACTAAGAGAATATGAGGAACATCAATCAGGGGAGGCGATGGCCTAGTAGTATTATCGCTAGACTATTAATCCAGAAACTCAGCTAATGTTCCAGGGATCTGGGTTCGAATCCCGCCACAGCAGGTGGTGGAATTTGAATTCAATAAAAAAAATCTGGAATTAAGAATCTACTGATGACCATGGAACTATTGTTGGAAAACCCATCTGGTTCACTAATGTCCTTTAGGGAAGTAAATCTGCCGTCCTCAACTGGTCTGACCTATATATGACTCCAGAGCCACAGCAATGTGGTTGATTCTCAACTGTCCTTGGGCAACGAGGGATGGGCAATAAATGCTGGCCCAGCCAGCGACGC